>NW_015538026.1:1775338-1786218 GCF_001515605.1 Sinocyclocheilus anshuiensis | reverse complement strand
CGAAGAAGATATTGTCCTCTTTTGGAAGGCCAAACAAAGTAGTTTCGCTTTCACAACGAAGCACACAGCGCATTCACAACATGGCGGCAGCAACAATACTACAGCCAGAATAAAAGTTACGCCTTCTTTCTTTGCGTGAACATTTGGGCAGCGTTATGCAAATCTTCCCACATAGTGATGTAGATATGTGGGGGCGTGTTAGAACGAGTCGTTTTAGGTAGGTGTGGCTGACTCTGAACTTTTATAAAGAATATCTCTTTGGATTTGAGACTTTAGTCTTTGCAACTTTACAGATCTTCTTTATGCACCAAGAGCTTTTAACACTCCAAAGAGAAAGGAAAAACTGAAATCGCAAGACAATAAGTCAGTGGATCAAATCTCATTTATGGGCGTTTGGCTTCTTCTCTCCAGTCATCACGCCAACTGCAGCTCACTCAGATTATAGCTGAAGATGGACAGATGTTTTTGTTTGAAACTCCAGATTGAACCAAACGAAATAATGTAGAGAATCACACTAACCAAACATTCCAAAACAAACTACATTTGATGATTTCTGTCATTGGCTGGATCTGGGATATCATGAAAGAACCTGACATCCCCAGCGTCCCCCACCCCCACCAAAACAAAAAACAAAAATACACTGACCCAACTTTCGAGTTTGTTGATGTTTTTAGTGAATTCAGAACCAGAGCCAGTTTTTCACTCACCTCGGGATCCTTCCCTTTGAGAATACAGTCCTCACGGTTCCCAGGCAACGAAGGCCAATGGATCTGGAGATAAAAAAGGAAAAGCAGATGAAATTTATCATCTCATAAATTAAACACATATTAAGCACAGCTCTGTCCAACTCGCACCCAGACTCATTTACTTGTTAAGACTAATTACTCTGCCAAGATCCAAACATAACAAAATCAGACAGTGTCTCTGAGGGTGGGTATGCAACAAAAATGCTTTGTGGGTTTTTTCCCCCACGAATGTCAACAATAAAGATAGATTTATGAAAACAACTCTGAGAGTGTGAAAGTCACAAAAACCTATCCTGATGTTATGAACGATTGAGAAATATACAATCTCATCTGCTAGGTCCTCTATCCAAATATATATACAGTGATTGCACATCCTGACGCATTAATTTCTCACGTGTCACAGAACAGTCTGGAACAAAACCGCTGTCACGTTCAGACCTCACAGAGACTTTTAGGTTTGTTTATACAGATCTGCAAACATATGCAAGCTTAATTTCATAAGTTATATAGTCCTCTTTAGCAAAAGCGCACAGAATATAACACAATTATAATTTTTAATTTGTGTGATTAGATATAGGCCTATCAGCCACCCATTAAGATTATATTTCCAACAAAAATATATTTAAATAAAATAGTCTAAAGTTAAATAGTGTTCCTATAGCTCAAACCTGGATCAAAGCCAAGGTCACAGGTTCAGTTCCCAGGGAAATGATTTTCACTTGTTGACTAATCAACCTCTTTACATCACATGACATTTACAAATCCTTCTACTGCTTGTAAAATGTCAGATATCATTCAAAAAAACTGTTAGTTTCAATCAGTTCCAGCCTTCATATGATTAAATAATTAGTGAGTCATTAGCTTTTATTTACCCTTTCAAGCTCTTACACATTTTGACATTGTCTAAATCCGGAACCTGTAATCAACTGTTACCCAGCATCCTTCCTGTGCATGAAAGCATTTCTTCTTTCCTTAATTAGCGATCACCTTTATTCTTCAGGACACTTGGACTAAAAATAGTCCAAATGTGGCTGTCGTTGGGTTGTATTGACCTAAAAGGTCATTATTAATGAAAAACACTACAGTATACTATAAATCCATGGTGTGAAAGAAAGGGCCCTGGCTCACTCATTCAGCTTTTTAATTTGCTCCAGATGCACCAGGTTTAAGATTAACCAACCTCTATTAACCATGGGAGAAACACTGCATGGTGAATCCTGGACCTGACAGTCCTCTGCAAAGAATGAGTGAATGATTCCTCTCACTGAACTGAGATCAGCTGAGATGAAGGCAACAGGTGATGGGAGATTTGCAGTAAATACATGCCCAAGAGGGAAAAGGAAGTCTGATCAGGGTTGAGTAATTTTTCCGCTTAAAGAACAACATCATGAATCACTGCTTGATTTCTGTGGCACCCTCCCCTTCGGCTGGGAAGCTTTACTGGTAGCATCTACAAAACAATCTTGCACACGTAAATTCACACATCCAAACATCCTCATTTTGTTTTCTGGCTAAAAAAAGGTGAAAAACTTTTCCTGCACATTGTTACTGAAAAGAACATTTCAGTTGTAGCTTAATTTTTGTCATGAAATTCTCAGTACAGAAGGTAGTATATTTGAAAACTGTGGCCAGTGGTAGTACGGTGGCCTTACAGAATGCACAAGTGTCTAACAAGGCAGAAAACGTCTGTCCTTGAGCCAAAGGTCACGGGGTCATAACCTCAGATGTTGCAGCCACTCCCACGTGTCTTGTCACTATGGCAATGCACCTCCTCTTCCTGTTCATATCCTTTAACAAGGCCACACACAATGATAAATACTTTGGAGACTGCATATCAAAACAACCACACTGGTAGAGGCTCCAGTGACTTGAGTCAAAACATATTCACATGAACTGAGGCTTTAATTAAGCTCAGCCACACACATATAGAAAGTTAACTGCACAGGGAACAAAATGCCAAACCCTCTAGACAAGTAGTACCAAAGCACTTCTGCTTTTACAGTCCATTTAGTCCAGTGCCTATTTATACACTGTGGCTCTTCTCATAACTCACAACTTTATTTTATAAACTACACCACAAAACTGAGACAATAACAGGAAAAAGGGCAGCAAACATTGAACTCGTAAAATCAAGCAAGACCATTTATGTGTTTATATGTCTTAAGTGAGGTCTAAACAAGTCTTTGTCACAAAGGCGGTCAATTTACATGACTTTAATGTGTGTTTGTGAACAGCTGTTTTTGTGTGATTTTTAGTAAACATTTTTAATAACATATTTGGCCTACTGCCTATGACAGAAAACCTGAGCTCTAAAATTTCCTTTGGAGTTTTTAATAAACTTTTTTATGTATAATACTCTAAATATTATGTTAGTATAAAGACGGTTTCACAATGATGGTTTTATAATAGTTGTAATATTATACAATTATAAATATTATTTTAAATAGTTATGATTTTACAATATTTATAATAAAATACTACAAATATTTTATTAATATTATGACATTTTTACAAGTTTTATAATATTTTATAAATAATAGAAATAAATAAATGAGTGTCTTGAGTCTGTCTACGCTGTTTTCAAATATTTGTTTATGTAAACCAATGCTAGATGGATGTATTTGACTAGTGGGATGCAGCTTGCTGTTTTAAAGGGGACATTGGATGCCCATTTTCCACAAGTTGGTATTATTCTTTAGAGTCTTCATGAAATGTCTGCAAAATACTTTGGTTAAAATTTCTCAATGGTCGCGTAAAACAACACCCTTTTTACCTTGTCAAAAACAGCTCTGTTCACAGCGACCCGTTTCAGGTCAAAACGGCTTTACTTTTTATTTTTGGGGATTAAAAAAAAAGGAGTGAATGTATTTTTATCATTGTAGGGTGGTTGTGTCCACACACTGCTAAGACACATTTATATGCAAACAAACACCATGTGAATTTTGTATCCGATGTCCCTTTCAAAAACACCTTGTCAAATTAAAACAATTCAGCTTTTAAAAATCGCAAGACTTTTTCCATTCTGTTGTGCTTCGTGTTTTTTTTTTTTAAACACAAGAATGTATGTGAACCGGCCTTTACACGCCCCTTTTTCTGGGCTCTCACACCTGTGTTCTCCGTGGGTAGCTTATTATCTTAACCATATCGCAGTGATAGTATGTCTTACCTCTTTAGCATCACGTTTGTGATCCAGTCTCAACGAGTAGAGAACATCCTTCCCTCCCAGGAAAAGCCTGTCATGATATTCATCCAAAAACACAGCTGACAAGTGCAGATCTCCATGAAAACCACTGAAAATGGAGGTGCGGTTTGTGGCCAACAGATCTGCGGGAAAGGGAGAGAGAGAAAGAGGCATGAAATATGAATGACACGACAATGAACACCACATTTTAACTGAAAAATGACAATAAATCTGTCTCTAATAGTCAAAGCAGATTTATGAGGAGAAAATGGTGATGAAGTGCTGAAAGAGGACGCTCATCTTAAATCCAGAACAGCAGGAGAAGTTTGTGGAATGTGACTGATGGGAGTTCTCTGAGAACTTAAACCACTCTTTATCTGTTTCTCTTGTTGTCAATTCAATTTAATTGTGCTTTATTGGCATGACTATTTGTTCACTGCTGCAAGTCAAAATATTACGGATTGTAAGTTTACGTCAGTTCTTTTTCCAACAGAGGCATTTTAACCAAACTTGGCAATATTTTGCTTTCTGTTCAACCTGTTAACATCTCAAAATTTTAAACACTGAGTAATAACTAGCTGATACATTTCTACAAAGTAATTTGTCCACAGTGAAAGCGAGAATGTTGCATCGCATGAAAGCAACAATGTTGTATCACCAAACAAGGCAGTCTGAAAATAATAATAATAAATCTAATAAATCTGATGTTTACTATACATAATGCGGAGTAGGATTTTGAACCAATGAGGCTTCAGTCATTTGTCGGGGCTATTCTGTGCAGATTTACATTGAAGAGAAACTGTAGTTTATATTGTACCTGGTTAGGGTACACACTGTTATGGTAGTGTATTCCCCTTGCAAATGTGCGGTCACATTTGCAATTGTTCTGCAAAGTTTTGTGGCCAAAATCCATTTCAATAGGAATTCTCACAAACTGAAAATTTTGCGCAAGGGTGAAAGGTTTCCCCATGCAGATTTTGCATTGAGTTTAAGTTGGTCACATGAAATCGCCAGATGAAAATGACTTCTGTGTGAGCCGAGCTTTATTACTGACAGTTAATGAAAATTAACCTATTTTGCCTGTGCCATTTTGCTAATATGACCGCATCTTAAGGGTATGACGGCATATAACACACAAACAAGAAAAAAAACAAAAAAAAACAAGAGTGGAAATTAGACTTTGATCTTTGACCCTAAAGTGAGCTCAAGGTACACTCTTAAAAATAAAGGTGCTTCACGATGCCATAGAAGAACCTTTTTGTCTAAATGGTTCCATAAAGAACCTTTAACATCTGAAGAACCTTTCTGTTTCCCAAAAGGTTCTTTGTGGCGAAATAAGGTTCTTCAGATTACAAAAACGCAAGAAGGAGATGGTTCTTTAAAGAACCTTTGACTGAATGGTTCTTTGTGGAACCAAAAATGGTTCTTCTATGGCGTCGCTTGAAGAACCTTTTGAAGCACCTTTATTTTTAAGAGTGTACAGTGATTATATGTGTGTGTGTGTGTGTGTGTGTGTGAGAGAGAGAGAGAGGAGTACAGAACCCTCTTAGAATCACATTTTTAAAAAGAAATTAAAGAACTATAAACTAAATCTAAATGAAGACATACCATAGCCTTCTACAGTTTTTATAAAAAGCTAATTATAATTACTACAGGTTAACCGAAACCCTGAAAGAAAACTTTTAGAATTCAATAAAATAATTGATTTTTTTAAATTAATTATTTATTACTTTTTTTTTTTTAATCAGTTTTCCAGATGAGAATGCCCCCCAAGTTTTTATCATATTTTGCCCACTTTAAACTAGATAAGTACTGAACACACACCCAAAAACATTCTCTTGTTATCTTTCTCTAGTATCCTGAAGTACAGCTACACACTCCCTCCACATTCCCCTCATATAATAATGTGCAGTTGGAGAGAAAAGAGGAGTGGAGAAAGAGCAGCTGAAGGAGAAATGAGGCCTCGTTGAGAGGGTGGCACGTGTCTAAAGCCGCTAATAGGGCGCCGATGAAAAGAGCACCAACAGAAGCCAAACAACGAAGCCAAAAGTTAAACCATAATTATAAAAACACACACACATGCAACAGCAACATTCACAATCCACTCCTCTAAATAAATCAATTAAAACTCTTTCTCAACCATTTAAGGAGTTTAACAAAAGACTTGAATTTTAACAATCATTGGCAAAGAGGTCAAAATATATTCAAACACAGTTCTGGGGTTTCACATTGTGTGAGTTTTTTTTATATAAACCTCAAATAAACTCAAACACAAGCTGAACAAAAGAGAAAGAGTTTTGTTCTTTCTTTATTAGAGTGATCTTGCATGCAAGTTCCACAATGATATAAAAAAACTTTAAAGGGTTTTCTTTCCAGAACACAGACTCCACACTCTCTTTCTTACATACATAAAAAGCATACATATACAGTCACAGATCCCTGCTATTTGTCATTTATCGGATGCGTTTCATCCAGCGGGTACATATAGCAACAATAATTGCAATGAACCCCTGAGGTAACCTGTGGTTTAGTGCTCTACTCAAGAGCACAATGGTGGCAGATGATCTCAATAAGTCATGAATCAACCCTGAGTCCCCCATAAACACACGCATATGAAGGCAATTAAACAGAGACATATACATTTGAAGAAATTTAACTTCACATTCTTTTCCCTTTTTCTCTTATAATATGTCTTAGAAGAGATGGGAATCATAAAGAATAATTACAGTTTTGATTCCCACTAATCATTCTAGTTCCTTCATGGTTTATTAAAATTATCATACACATTTTTTTTGGTAGGCCTACAACTGGGAAATAAATTTTCAGAAAAAGTAAATGCAGTTTCATTGTCAAATAAGATTATTTTGATTTTGAAAAAATCAAAAACTGAAAACAATATTACTGCCAAACTCATAATGTGAATCTTTAATTACATGTTGTCATGTGAACAATCACTCAGTCTGTAACTATACTGATTCACTAAGCCAGCTCATAAGAGTCATTTGTTCAGGACTTGTTTGGACTATGCTGTATGGTTTTCATTTACAAAGTCTTTCGTTAGAGAAACTGTTCCTGTTTGCACTGTATGTTTTGATTCATTAATAAGAAATGACTCATCAAGTCATTTGCTCTGTATTTGTTTGGTCACAGTTTGACAGTAGCAATAGAAATGCTATCAGAGTATTTTTCAAATATTGTGGGGGGGGACAGTTTGGCCATTTCTAATTATTGGGGGGGACTTGTCCCCCTCAATGTCTATGGTGATTATGACTCTGCCTGTATATATACTTTACTGTGGACTGTCTTATTCATTGGCACTGTAAATAAATTACACCCTGCACGAGAGTGCTGTGCGAGTAAGCCATCATTTTTTTCTTATATCCTCACGGACTCACGTTACTTTTTCCCTCCCCCAAAGTGATCAGTGGCGCTCGCTTCATCACACTATGTAAATAATCTGCTCACTTAAAATAACAGTTCACAATCACCAGTTTAATGATATTAAACGTAATAAAATGACAACCTGAGACTACACAGAGGTCTGAGTTGGCAAGCACTCTCTCTATAACACAAACACAAACACACACCTCCAGTGCGACAGTAAGAGGCTGTATGTGTGCCAGTAGATGTGTAACACTTTGGAAAAGAATTAAATGGAAAATAATTAAAAATGTAGTGTCAGAATAAATTACCTAGTTACAAACAAGTGCTTAGGGTTTGCCTGGTTCGCACAGGCAGTTATAAGGTGTAACTTCATCTCTCAGTAAGATGAATGGGAATCCTAATAGATGTCTTCTCCAGGTATTATAGGCTTCCTTGGTTATACAACACAAGAGACACTCCTGATAAAAAAAATACAGGTCTGCTCATCTGATGCATGTTTCCTGCAAACCCTATGATCTTTAAATCAATTAGCTTCTAATCACATCTGTCATGTGTGAGATCAATGAGAAAAAGAGGACAATGAAGAGATGAGAAAGACTAAATAAATGAAAACCATTATTTACAGAGCGAGGCGGAATTGCAGTGGCGTTATGCTGTAGATACAGCACAGAAAATGTATACCCTTCCTCTCTTTCTCCTAAACTCGTTTTCTTACATCAGAACTTAAGGCTTTCTACACAGTGGCAACCCACCAACTTTCTAAACAACCGTTAATAACACACACATGCTTGTTGGCATCTGGCCTACCTTTTAGATTTTCACTTACTGGTAATGAAGTGATTATAAATGGAAGAAGGGAGAGGTCTTGCGTTTGAGCCGACTGGGCTGTTTGCCTTAAGGATTGCATTTATTCCCATTTTTTGTCTAAAGGGTTGTGTGTCTGTATGCGATTAAGAGACAGAGAAAGAGAGAGATAAAAAGAAAGAAAGTGAGAAAGGAAGTATGAATATGTAATATATGAATACATAACCCTCAGGAGGAAACATGTCCACATAGGAAGTTGATCATGTTCTCCGCTCTGGTGTAGACAGATATATTAATATATAACTTGCATGAACTTTATCATGCATCTGTGTGTGTGTGATTTCAGTATCAGGTTGATCTTTTGGAGGCTTCGGGCTGATTCTGTCAGCAGTTGTGTGGTGGAACTAATTGATTACTGGCTGGTGCAGAGAGCAGCAGGGGAGACCGTTCACAGAGTTAAACATCAACAGGAAGATCTCATGGTGTCTTCCCTAGGCACTGAAAATACACAACGTTAAGAAGTGCACACACACACACACACACACAAATGTCAGAAACTGCCCTTCTCAAATAACAAATTTAATTAGACTACGTCAACATTTCACAGCAGGTTAAGACTTAAACAATTCAAGACATCTAAAATTTATTGAATACCTTCATTAACATACAAAAAACACTCCTACACCACTCTGTTTAATAATATACTACTGTTCAAATGTTTGGGGTCTGTAACTTTTTTTTAAATATTTTTGAATTTTTATTTGGAAATCTTATACTCACCAAGGCTGCATTTATTTGATCAAAAATACAATAAAACCATAATATTTTTTAAATAATATTACAATTTAAATTAACTGTTTTCTACAGTTTAAAATGTAATTTATTCCATTGAATGCAAAGCTGGATTTTCAGCAGCCATTACTCGAGTTTTCAGTGTCACAAGATCCTTCAGAAATCATTCTAATATGCTGATTTAGCCCTCAAGAAACATTTCATATTATCACTGTTCAAAACGGTTGTGCTGCTTAATATTTTTGTGGAAACTGTGATCATTTTTTCCAATATTCATTATGAATAGAAAGAAATCGGGATTCATGATAAATAGAACATTCAAAAGAACAGCATTTATTTGAAATAGAAATATTTTGTAACATTACAAATGTCTTTACTGTCACTTTAGATTAATTTAATGCATCCTTAATGAATAAAAGTAATTTCTTTTGAAAAAAATAAAATAAATAAATCTTACTGACCCCAAACTTTTGAACAGTAGTGTACACTAACAGTGAAAGTTTGGACACAACTGACTGAATTTAAATGCTTAGGCTTATATGCTGGTTATTTTTATTTCTATATTTCTGTAATATTTTGTATATATAAAGACAATTAATTTTGTGGACAGATGATATGTATATCTAAACAATGAAAGTATACAAAATATATATTAAAATATTAATATAAAAATATAAAATAGTAATGTATATACTTTTTTTTCTTTCTCTTTTTTTTTAGATAAGTTATACCATACAGCGAAGGGACAAAAAAGCAAAAGTGCCCAGCATAAATAAGATCTCTACAGCATCCCAAGATGCACCTCATGATGTTGGAGTGTGCAGATCTGGAATCTAGACAAAAGATGGCAAGTTTTGTTTAAATGTAATCCCTCTTCTCAATCCCCAGACTTCCATTTATGTTGATACTAGTTTTGATGATTTCACTATTATTCAAAAATGTGGGGAATAGTAATAATAAAGAATGAGTACATGAGTCCAAACATTTCACTGATAGCATGTACATGTTCACATAACTACCGGTAATTCTCCAGTATCATAGTATCTGCTCTGTTTCCTCCAATTCTCTCACTCGGTCTCTGCCTGTCTGTCTTCATTTGTCACACACACTCACGTTACTTCAGGGCAAATCCGGCTACACTAGCTCTTACTGGTAAACTCATAAAAGCCCCTCTCCCCCTCAAACCTACTTTTTCTAGCTTATTTTCTCAGCCTTCCTTTTGTCAGTCTCATTCTTTCAGTCCATCTGTCTTCTTTTGCTCCCTGGCCTCTCCTGATCCCCTCTCTCCCCAAAGCAAGAATCAGAACGTCAGGGTTTAGATAAACCCGTCTGGACAGCAGCCATGAGAGTCAGTGCCTTCCCCTCTGTACACACACGCACACAATCAGACTACAGCAGCTAGACAAAATGCCTTGTTATGGCTACACACAGACTTGTTTACACATTTAACAAGAAATAAAGAAAGAAAGAAAGTTTCTTTCTCACACAAATAATTAATATGACAGTGGGTGAAATTCATTCTGTCCACACCATTCCTCCATTCATTCTTTGCTTTCTCTGACACCTCTCTTCTTTCTCCTTTATTACCCTGATCCCTTTTAGCAGCCATGTTTCCATATGTTAGCGTGTGTGTATAGAGGGCAGCTGTATTTGTGCAGTGTACTTGAGACCATTACAGCTGCAATTAAGTGTGTGCATGTGTTCCCAGGTTCCCAGCTCCCAGGACAGTCATCAGTTCAGGGGTTAAAAAAATCAAATCATAGTTTAAGTGACCAGCAGCTGTTGTGGTCGTTATCAGTGCGTCTGATCACGTCCAGGGCTTGTGACCTAATTGCGGTAAGCTGCGAACTCCCCTCAACCCAGGAGTAAACCGCCACAATGCTGCATTGTTCTGCTACGTTACACTGCAAACTCTTGACTGACGCCACAAGGATGGAGGGAATTTGTGTTTTCATTAAAATTCCACCTGCATC
>NW_015538026.1:1770234-1773662 GCF_001515605.1 Sinocyclocheilus anshuiensis | reverse complement strand
AGTGTGCAGATCTGGAATCTAGACAAAAGATGGCAAGTTTTGTTTAAATGTAATCCCTCTTCTCAATCCCCAGACTTCCATTTATGTTGATACTAGTTTTGATGATTTCACTATTATTCAAAAATGTGGGGAATAGTAATAATAAAGAATGAGTACATGAGTCCAAACATTTCACTGATAGCATGTACATGTTCACATAACTACCGGTAATTCTCCAGTATCATAGTATCTGCTCTGTTTCCTCCAATTCTCTCACTCGGTCTCTGCCTGTCTGTCTTCATTTGTCACACACACTCACGTTACTTCAGGGCAAATCCGGCTACACTAGCTCTTACTGGTAAACTCATAAAAGCCCCTCTCCCCCTCAAACCTACTTTTTCTAGCTTATTTTCTCAGCCTTCCTTTTGTCAGTCTCATTCTTTCAGTCCATCTGTCTTCTTTTGCTCCCTGGCCTCTCCTGATCCCCTCTCTCCCCAAAGCAAGAATCAGAACGTCAGGGTTTAGATAAACCCGTCTGGACAGCAGCCATGAGAGTCAGTGCCTTCCCCTCTGTACACACACGCACACAATCAGACTACAGCAGCTAGACAAAATGCCTTGTTATGGCTACACACAGACTCGTTTACACATTTAGCAAGAAAGAAAGAGAAAAGATTCTTTCTCACACCAATAATCTATATGGCAGTGGGTGAAATTCATTCTGTCCACACCATTCCTCCTTTTATTTACCTCCATTCATTCTTTGCTTTCTCTGACACCTCTCTTCTTTCTCCTTTATTACCCTGATCCCTTTTAGCAGCCATGTTTCCATATGTTAGCGTGTGTGTATAGAGGGCAGCTGTATTTGTGCAGTGTACTTGAGACCATTACAGCTGCAATTAAGTGTGTGCATGTGTTCCCAGGTTCCCAGCTCCCAGGACAGTCATCAGTTCAGGGGTTAAAAAAATCAAATCATAGTTTAAGTGACCAGCAGCTGTTGTGGTCGTTATCAGTGCGTCTGATCACGTCCAGGGCTTGTGACCTAATTGCGGTAAGCTGCGAACTCCCCTCAACCCAGGAGTAAACCGCCACAATGCTGCATTGTTCTGCTACGTTACACTGCAAACTCTTGACTGACGCCACAAGGATGGAGGGAATTTGTGTTTTCATTAAAATTCCACCTGCATCCATTTTGCATGGTACAAACAAAGTATTCTTGTCTCCTGTTTGTATGTACTGTACCTATACTGTACCTGTATGAACTGTATATGTATTTGTGCTAAACCTTCAGCCTGAAATTCATTTCCTCAATAAGTCTCGGTTTTATCCACCTATTTTTTCCCCATTCATACTCCATATATTCGCTGTACTCCGCTTGGAATAGAACAAAAGGAATAGAATAGTGGAGAAATGTTCTTTACACGAAGAATAAATGGTTCTCTTAAGAACTGTTCTTTGGGGAACCAGAACTTTTTTCTCTGGCATCACTGTGAAAATCCCCTTTTGGACAGATTTGACTGAATTAGGTCCTGAAATATCTGTAAACAGGGGGGAAAAAGTCACACAGATACTTTGTTTTGCCAAGCAAATTACTTTGAAGCACTTTCGGCACGACAATGCTTTTGCACATTCACAGAGCAGCCCATATATGGGATGCAGGAAGTAGAGAGTATCTGAGAAGAGGATTGTTCAAGCTAAATGCCATATTCAGCCTCATAAGCAGCTGTTATAAGCAGCTGTCAGTTTGTGGTGCAAGAATGATATTTTGCTACATGCTGTTGCTCTCCTGCTTCATCTCTGATTACAATATTCTCAGTGGCACAACTGTACATTTGTAGGGTGGGATTTTGGTAAGAAAAAGCATTTCTAATTCAGTTGCTATAGTCTGGCAGTTCCAGTTCTAACATCACCTTTAAAATTTAGAGCAATTCCTAATCTAGAACTGCAATCTCATGGGAGTTTCACAAAATCCATCTTACAGACATGAAACTCTGTGGCCTGCTCTCTCAAACAAACGGTTCCAGGGAGCTGGGAATATTTAGGGAGTGAGAGAATGTGAACAGAACACAAGAATCATCAAACATTCTTTTAGTGACAGGTTCTTTACCCAGACCTCACAAACCATGCACAAACATCTGGGCAACGCTACAAAAATAAACTCATTAATTCATTCATGTAAACTAAAGCAAACACAGATCTGCCCACCTCTGTGTCTCTGTGTATGTTCAACCATAAAATAGAAAAGTGTGCCAGTGTGTGTATATGAATGCATGCAGGTGTGAAAGTGCGTGAGGGAGGAAAAACTGTGTGTCTCCTCCTAAATCAGCACACACATTTCAGCAGAGGTCAGAACTGACCCACCAAAGGACCCCACAGATCCACACACACATACTGCCCAGCTGCTGGCATACACAGGCCATCCCTCATTTCCCATTCAAAACATAACATGCTCCCTCCAGACCAATCCATACAGCTCTGACAGCTTGATGAGTGTGTGCTTTAGCCTTTTCAGTAGGCAGAATGACCAACATGCGTTCTGAGACCCGTCGGTTTTGAAAATTTAAATATATGTCGTCCAACTAGACGGGTCTGTAGGCTGATCATTATTACTCACCCTCAATTTATTCCAAACCTGTAAGAATTTCTCTCTTATGCTGAAAACAAAAGAAGTCATTTTGAAGAACACCAAATCAAACAGTTTCTAGTCCCTATTAACTTACATAGTAATTTTTTCCATACTATGGAAGTCAATGGGGACCAGCATAATAGTAAATTATCATTTGCTCACCCTCATGTTGTTACAAACCAATATGATTTTCTTTCTTCCATGGAACATAAAAAGGTGTTAGGCAGCACTGAATTAATTTTACAAGGATTGTTAAACAAAAACATATAGCCTATATATTCGACTTTAATTAACTTATGTAGTTGATGAAACTATTAAAAAGACTGTTGCAACATTCCTTATGTAATATTAAAGGGGTCATATGATGCTTTTTTTAAAGATCATTATTTTGTGTATTTGGTGTAACAGAATATGTTGACATGCTTTAATGTTCAAAAAACACATTATTTTTCAAATACTGTACATTATTGTAGGTCCTGTATGCCCCGCCTCTCTCAAACACATAGTTTTCAACAAAGCCTCCTCCTTTGACAAGCGCAGTCTGCTCTGATTGGCCAGCTGACCCAGTGCATTGTGATTGGCCGAACACCGCAAGCACTCGTCGGAAATGTAACGCCCCTTACCATAATCGCGAGCTTCATCTTTCAAAATAAATGTAAAGACAGTAAATAATGTCATTAGTTTTACCATCAGTTCAAGCCCGAAAGGGGAACAGAGTCGCGTGACAGACACAGTGATGAAGCTGGTATGTGTTTGCAGTACACAAGCCACGGTTAAGACAGCTGACTCCACTGTGATGTGACCCCCTCTCTCTCTCTCTCAC
>NW_015538026.1:1744928-1770217 GCF_001515605.1 Sinocyclocheilus anshuiensis | reverse complement strand
ACATGGGCTGGAATTGGGAACCGCTGATGTAGCCTATTGTAATGTTGCCTCTGGTATTCTGGTCTGTGAGCAAGCGTATTTGCGTTCCGGGGGCGTGGCTTTGGACGGTGATTGCAGGGAGGGTGGGACGTTTGCTTTCAGTGCTATCAGGCTACAGTTAGCATTTTCCAAGATCTCCTACTCCACCTTTAAACCATTTTTAGGGACTGACAGCCTCAGTTATCATTCACTTTCATTGGATCCTTTTTTCCATAAAATGAAACTGAATGGTCATTGAAATTGTCATTCTAAAGGTGCTATAATACCAGCAAAATTTTGAAGCGAAAAAGGTGTATTGTCTATTGTCAATATTGTAGCGATGTATGAAGCACAGGTTGCCTACAGCAACACACAAGTCACTTTCAAACCAAGCAGCTTTCTGTTGGTCAACGCAGTGAATCCACGTGACCGAAATCTGCGTGGGGAAATTTTTCGCACTCACGCAAATTCAAAAACGGATTGCTATTGAAATGATTGCATCTCGCCTGCGAAAATTGGCTGAACAACGGTAAATGAAATCGCAGCTTAACATTTCATTAAGTAATGCGGGTTTGGAACTAGCCTACATGAGGGTGAGTTAATGATGACAGTTGTTTCATTTTTGGATGAACTTTTTCTTTAATATCAAAGTAGCAGCGTATTACAACAAGTAAAACATCTCAAACTCCTTCGGGCCACTGCAACATTCTCCTTGCACTCTATAAATCCGGTAATAAACAGGCATGGTGCGATAAAAAGCAACAACTTTCTCGCGCACCGCGGGGAGGTGAGCGCGCGCCAGGGGAGCTCGAGGCATGAGGATCCCGGTATTTTGGATAACAGCTGAAACGGTAGCCTGGAGTCCTGACGTAGCTTTTTCCCACAGTTTAAAAAAAGACCAGCCACAGCATCTCCAGAGAAACTCCCTGCCATGCAATGACGGAAACGACACTGTCGTGTTGAACAGGGCGCTCAGATTTCAATCTGATAAGGTCACCGAGGGACTTTGCGCAAAGCTTTGCTCAATATGCAAAGCGCAGGATGTGTGGAAAGCAATATGCGAAAAGCGACAAAGGAAAGAGTTTACTAGAAACATCACTGTGCATTGGTCTCCTCTTCATACACTGTAAAAATACACTTCATTCACTGCACTTTTTTCGACCACTTCATATTATACTGAAGAAGAAAATCGAGTTTACATATACAATGAAGTAGACATTGTGAAAAAATAAATTAACAAACAGTGCAGTGCATTATTACCTTTAATCAATGTCACTGTGCAATATAATCTTATGCGCAATTCAAATTTCTATTTATTCATATTACCTGTACTTTTCTCCATAGTACATAATTTAACATAACAGTTCATATGTACGTTCTGTAAATGTCTGCGATTTGTACTATCCTGTAGCTGTTATATTTGAGTCCAGCTTCTGTTAGGAATTAACATTTTTCTGACTGATTACCAATAAAGCGGTGCCTTTGCATTTTGTCACCACATGCACCTGTAAATTGTGTAGACTAATTCACACACACGATGAACCGAGGGATGGCAACATTAACCTTAACACTCAAACAGTGAAAATAAATAATCATTCATCTACTTAAAGCACTGGACCGTGTTCTCTCCACACAGTAGCGGGATAAAGCTGAATCAGGTCCTTTTACATCTGTTCATTAGATCTTTGGCTTTTGTGTTCCATTTTAAAAATGGAATTAAAATTAAAAGTTAAACTCATTCAGATAAATGTGATGTAATTTACCTTTGTATGACAGTCGAAGGCGCGGCACGTTAAGTTTAGTGCTGGTGCCGAACGATAGGACCACCGCCACTAAAACCAGAACCGGTAATTCCATGTTGAATGGACCACTTTCAATTAACCCTTTTTACACTAACGGGAATAAATACTTCTCTCAGGGCTGAGTCCCCTTATCCACGTTTGAACGAACTCCAGGCGCAAACGATGTTGGACATCCACAGCTGGACCCGCGTGGTGAGATCCCAGGTCTCAGGTTAAGCTCGAGTCGCTCGCCTGTGCCCCTGTGCGCTATTTTCCCACACTGCTCCAGCTCAAGTGCGCACGTCTCTCTCTCTCTCTCTCTCTCCGTCTCTGTCTGTCTGTCGCTCCCTCGCTCTCTCCTGAAGTCCGTTCGCTCAGTCCTGAGAAACACCCTCCCCGCCTTCTCAGCGCCTCGAGAGCTAAACGGCTCCCCGGTACTCGCCTGTCACTCGCGTTCAGTTCCTGTCATTGCGCTTCGTAGTATCAGTATCAAGGGTGCGAGTAACTGGTTCTCAGAAATATTTATATTTTTACATACAAGTTATAGCCTACTTCAAAAGCATTTCCAAACAACATTTCAGTAAAGTTAGTTAAAGCACCAAAATGACTCCCGCGAACAGTCGCGTTCGCTTGAGGAGGTAACCATAGCGACAGTAGGCAGCGCGAGCGCTTTCCATTCGGCGGCACGAGACAAAACTCAAATGATTATACTGCACCTTAAAAAATACTGACAGGACTCGATCCTGAAAGCTATTAAATAATTCATACACTATCAATGGCAGTTTTCCAAACAAGTTAATCAAAAGGATTTCATGTGTAGAGGAACACCACTGGGAGGAACACACAACACTTACTTTGAATTATTATGTAGCCTATACTGGAAATAGTTTATATCCATTCATAAATCATACTGGCTTAATGCTGTTTAAAGCTACTTAAATGCATAAGAAAGACTGGATGGGTTGTGATCATTAAAATCACCATATTCTTATATAAACCATAAAAATGTTACCCTGCATTGTAGCTGGTTTTACATGGTTTCTAGCAGGACCATGCTGGTCATTTAAGGCCATTGCCTGGTTCAAACTGGTCTTGATGATGGATCACATAGATAAACTGGTATACCAAACTGACAAGACAATCCATTTTAAGCTGATTTGAAATTATTCTTCTTAAAAATTTCACAGAAAACAAAGCTCATTTTTTTATTGAAATCTTTAAGATTTGTTATTATTTAAACATATTTACTAAAAACATAAAATCACTGTTTCACTGTACCTCAACAAATTAAAATGCAGTGCCTAATTGTTTAAAGCATTGTGACAGAAATTACAATAAATATTGTTTCAATATATTTACATTGAGTACGTCTCTCTAGTATTTTAGACATTTTCACCATAAAAATGAAATAAAAAGTATTTTATCTTTCTTGCAGTAACAGTTTCATTTGTCGTTGGTCTGTACAGTGCACACATTCGGTCTGCTTATAAATGTTTGTGATTGGATGTTTTGCAAGACTCTATTCTGATTATTTTGACTCCAGAACATATAACCTAAGGACACATTCCATCTCTCCCTTGATCTGCCAATTGGTGCTATTGTTGCGGCTTGCTGATTTTAATTAACTCAAGGGTTGCATTGGGGAGGTAGTTTCAAAAAGAGTCTTTTGTAAAACACGTTTTTCTGCCAGGGGGTTCAAAAGAGGTCCTGATACTCTGAGAGCGTTTAGACGCTGCAGGATCTTTTGATCAAGACAATCAAATGGAGAAAAATGCAGACGTCATTGGTGCATGATGTCAGCATACCACTTCCAAAGCTGTTACTGTCATAGCAACGGGTGATTAGAAATGACCAGGAAAAGGAGAGAGAGAAAGAATGTGTATTATATAGGGAAAGATTTCAGACACAGTATGACTGTTTGCCAAGTGCAAAGAACCTGTTTTAACAGACTTTTAGTTTATTGTCTAGGACATTTTGTAGTTAAAGTCTGCAAAGAGTACTCAGTCATTCCATGTCCAAACATAGCAGCTCACGTCTAAATATACAGAAGGATTCAGGCAATGATTTAAACTGACAGCCAGTATGTTGGTGGGCTGAGAGAACAACTTTGAGATGGTGTGTGTGTGTTTCTATGGGTTGAGCTCCTCCAAATCTTTCTTAGCCTCATCTCCATGTTTTAGTAGTGTACATTAATAATGATTCTGTATGCAAGCAATTTTCTTTATCATTTATACTTTCTACACAGTATTGCTTTTTTGTCCCCAAAAAACTATTATTTAATTGACATCTAATGGGAGACAGCAGAGAAATTATTCAGTGATCCTTTTGTACAGAGCTTTTCACAGTTTGGACAATTATAAAGTTAAATGGAGTAAATCAATTATGTTACCATTTAAATCACTAAAGCTAAAGCAAAATTAATGCAAAATGTTTTTGATAAACATGATGATAAACTGATACATGTGATGATAAACTGATGAACATGATGAACAATGTTGCTTCTCTCAAATACCTTCTTATCTTTTAGCTTACTTAAAGGGATAGTTCACCCAAAAATGAAAATTACCTCATGATTTACTCACCCTCAAGCCATCCTAGGTGTATATGACTTTCCTCTTTCAGACGAATACAATCGGAGTCATATTAAAAAATGTCCTAGCTTTTCCAAGCTTTATAATGGCAGTGAATGGGTGTTGATATTAGTAGTCCAATAGAAGTCCAATAAAGTGTGTCCATCCATCATAAAAAAAAGTGTTCCACATGGCTCCGGGGGGTTAATAAAGGCCTCCTGAAGCAATTTTCATTTTTGGGTGAACTATCCCTTTAAAGGTTGGATGATTTCAGACCAGAGAAAGAGAAGAGAGAAAACTAGAATGAAAATACTAGAAAAGCGACAAGTTGCTTCATCAAAGAGCGTGTGTGAACCACCTGCTAGACATATGAAATGTGAGGTAACCACAAATCCCTGCTGGGGCTTGACCCTTGACCCCATGAAGAGGAAAGAGATCAATTATAGAAAGTCTTGATTGTACTGTGACCTCTGACACAAAGCTCATTCTCCTCTCTTCCTTTGCTCTTTTTCTCATTAGTCTTATTTTCCTTTTGAGGATATTACAGTGTACTAGTCATCCCACCCTTTCCTCTTTTCAAGCTATTTCTCTCAGACTGATAACAGTTGCGACAATGATGGAAGCACATACTTATACACAAATTCA
The DNA here is from genome assembly GCF_001515605.1 of Sinocyclocheilus anshuiensis. Taxonomy (NCBI): domain Eukaryota; kingdom Metazoa; phylum Chordata; class Actinopteri; order Cypriniformes; family Cyprinidae; genus Sinocyclocheilus; species Sinocyclocheilus anshuiensis. Next base: position 1,765,203 of record NW_015538026.1, on the reverse strand, counting down.
CTTCCAGCTTGCTAAAAGAAATTGAGATGATGGTGCATGTATTTATAGGAAATGACATCTCAGAGCTCAGGGGCTTTGTGTGCATGTGTATCTAAGTGTGGGACTTGATAATAGATTATCAGAGGAAGTCTCCAGAATAGTGTGTATTTATGGCATATGGCCAGATACACAACAACTTCAACCTTCCCTGGCCAATAGGTAGATTAATGAACAGATCTGAACCCAAAACTACAGTACAATTACACCCTAAATTCTGCATCCTGGCTTATAGTTCTGAATATATTCACGTTCAAGCCATTATGTGGAATGCATCTTTGGGTTTGGGCTTGTTATGGGTCTGTTTGAATCTTCTCTGAATTTGAGGAGGTAATTTGATAACCTGAAACTGATAAGGGTTTTGTATAAATGTGATTACTCATGAAATTCTGATAACATGCCCCAGTTTGCGGTCTGGAGAGGGTGTGATGCTTTGCAGCAATTGGTCAAGTATGTTAGGGTTATGACCCTGACACAGATGATCATAGTGACATTGTCATTGACCGTGACTCATGACCTTTGACCACCTGTGCATTCGGATTTCATTTATTTGTTTACCATCAAAACCCCAGTGCTCATAAATCATAACTGTCACAACAGTGTGCGTTTGTGTGTGTGGGTTTAGAGGTAATTGTGTGGCTTTGAGTGACCTGTCAGTCTGTATGTTTGCAGGTGTGTGTGAATGTATATTTCTGAGAAAAAAATGGTTTAGCATAAATATTTAGGTTTGTGCACATCAATGCCCATTGTGTTTAGTCTGTTGAACTGTGAATGCATGTGTGGTTTTAAAATCTGTTTTTAATGTGATAACAGCTGAATATTAGAGATTCATGTTTACAGTGGTGCAATAGGTCAATTACCAACAACAGCTAGGTTGTAGTAGAGCATGCGCGCGCATACACACGCACACACACACACACACACCAGTTGTAGCTGAACATACTTGTGAATATGCTAATTATCCTCAAGACTAAAATGTCTCTCACATCTAGATTCCTAGATGTCAAAAATAGAAAATGTCTCTCACCCTCCTCTTTCTGAGCTTCAGTAATCTATAAAATTAAACTCTGAACAACAATTTTTAAGTCAAATAAATTATAAAATACTTATTCCTATTACACAGCTCTGAGAATTAATTGATACTGACTGGTCAAACAATATTCTGCATTCAAATATTTATATATTTTAAATAATTGTGATTTTTTTTTATAAAGGATTATAAATTATCACAATTGTTTTAATTTGTATAACATATAATTATTTATTTATTTATTTATAGTTTTTATAGATACTTTTATAGTTTAAGTATTTATAGATACAAACTTATTTAAAGATTATGCAAACTACCGTTCAAGGGTTTGGGGCCAATAAATTTTTTTTTGTTGAGAAATTAATACTTTTATATAGCAAGGACACATTAAAGAGCAAAAGTGACAGTAAAGACATTTATAATGTTACAAAATGTTTCTGCTTCAAATAAATACTGTTCTTTTGAACTTTCTATTCATTAAAATTTATCACAGTTTCAACAAAAATATCAAGCAGCACAACCATTTTTTTAACACTGATAATAATAATAATAATCATCATCATAATAATAAATGTTTCTTGAGCACCAAATAAACATATTAAACTGATTTCTAAAGGATCATGAGACACTGAAGACTGGAGTAATAAAATTCAACTTTGCCATCACAGGAATAAATAAAATTTGAAAAAAAAAAAAAAAAAGTTTTTGAACTGTTTTTGGAGATTTTCTATCCACTGTAATTATATTTTCATGATATTAAAGTACTAAGTATTGTCATTGATTGTAAATGTTTTTTTCTTCATTAAAAACAGCCTATATTTAATTAAAGTAAATTGAAGGTGAATTTTAAATTTTTCTTAATAAAAAAAAAAAAAAAAAAATTGAAAAAAAAAAAAAAAAAAGTGAAATAATATTTCACAATATTATAGTGTATTGGTGAGCTTAAGAGGCTTCTTTCAAAAATTAACAACAATAAAAAATTCCAAACTTTAAATTGTAGTGTGTATATACTGTATGTGTGCTCATGCTTCTAAACTTATGAGAGCTGAACCTTTGAACCTTTTCCCTCTTTTCATCCTTCATTCTGTTTTTCTTTTATCCCTGTCCTCTGCTATTACCATGCACAGAACAGAATCCAGAGCCAGCTGCTCAGTTTGAACAGAAATTAGTGAATGAAAGGATTAAACGATTTGCTCTGCCTGCTCCCCAGCCTATTTCCTCCCATCTTTCCCCGACTTTATTTCAGTGCTGTTTTGTGGTTGATCTGGTTGCTGTGTTTTGGCTTTTTGGGGGCCTCTGGAGTCTGTATCAGCATCAGAAATTCTGCGGTCTTAACTGTTAACACAGCTAAAGTTTGTCTGGAAAAGGTTTTAGTAGCTGTTTAACAGAATAGCTCCCTCATGTTAACCCTCTAAACCCGTATGACTTCCAGCCACAGAACAGAAAAGAAGAAAAATTGAAGACTGTTTACCATGCAGTTACAATAAATGGGGACTTGAGTATCCTAAACAGACACAAAAGTGCCATAAAAGTGTCATAAATGTGGTCCATACCAGTCATGCATTATATTCAAAGTCTTCGGAAGTCATATGATAGCTTTGTGTAACAAACAGACCAAAATAGTAATTTAAGGGATAGTTCACCCAAAAAAATGAAAATTGTCATTCCATCATTCCAAATATGACTTTCTTTCTTCTGTGGAAAAGAAGATTTTTTTTTAGAAATTGGAAATCAGTGGTCACCAAAATTGTCTGGTTAACAATATTCTATAAAATATCTTGTTTTGTGTTTCAAAGAAGAAAGCAGGTTTGAAATGGCATGAGGGTGAGTATATGATGACAGAATTTTTATTTTGGGGGTTAAATATCCCTTTAACAATTCGATAAAGCACAGATATTAAAACGCTCTAAATAAAAACACAAGATCAATATGCGCGTGTGTGAATTTCATGTGTGTTGGGTGTGTCCAATTCATTTACTAACTTAATTCCCCCACACACAAAGTTCAGCAACATAATGAATGAATCACATTGATTTATAATGCTACTAAAAGCCATTGCGGATATCCAACGAGAGGATTTTTGGGTGCGTTTGTGGGTGTGCTCATGGGAATGCCAAATAAAATGGTGACGTATGCCTCAGTGTACGGATGTACACAGCACAGCAATTGAACAAAGCTGGGCTATGGAATTTTAATTTGAGCACACTGAACAAACATTTGGGATCATGAAGAGAATGTTTGTGTATGTGCTTGTGTTTGTCGATCTATGTGTGAGGAAATGAGGGTGTTAGAAAGCTTAGAGACAATCATGAAGGTTTTATGAGGCTCTGCTACTCTGTCTGAACCCAATGAAGACCAGACCTCACCTTAATCCTGCTTTATTTCATACAGATACCTTTCTCTCTGCCTCCTTCTATTTAAAACACTGAGATTTATTTTAGATAAGTGTTTGACTCCCAAATCTCCACTAAAGGAGCCCATTTGCCCCCAAAGAACCTCTAAACCGCCCCAAATATCCACAAGACCCTTGATAATGATCCAAACTTTGGATCTGCCCCACCTACTGCTCTAGCTGCCAAACCCAGTCACCAGAACCCCAGACCACCTCCTCCTTCATTTATTTTTATATTTTATTCACTTTGATTATTGTCGAATGCGTTTGACTTAAAGAGAGCAATACAATTCAGACTGGAATTTGGCTGCAAAGCCAATAAGATTTTTCATTGGCTTTTGGATAATTGCAGTCTGCAGAAAATAAGTTTTGTGATAATCTTCAAAAATGAACAAAACTTTTATGAATTCTGAAGCCTAAACGTAAACACCAGAAGTAAAAAGTTAGACTATAAACAAACTACTGTACACTAGTGTCACACAAATGTCACAATCACTATAGGTTTACGACGACTCTATTAATCTTTTTTGAAAATCTGCAGGTTGGAAAGTTTGAGTTAGAATAGTTTGCAAGAAAACGATTATAAACACAACGAGGCTGTGAAGGTGGACTAGTGAGTAGATCAGTTTTCCTTCTTGAGTTTTCCTTGTTTAATGTCCCTGACAACTTCTGTAGTCTCATTTAGCCACTTGTTAGCAATCACCTTTATTTAAGACGTTTTTAAAAAAAAATCAAGTGTGGTATTACTCATGTAGTTTATGCTGTAGAATAAAACGTGAAAATATTATGAGCTTGCGTTAATCACAAATCTTATTTTTAGACAAATACCCAATCAGAAAACTCATTGACTTCGGGAAAATAGAACCGAAAGTGCTAAAATGATATCTTGTTTCGGGGTTTTAGGACTCATTCCTGCAGCACTCTATTGCACTTTGTTAGAGTTTGATGTTAGCATGTTGCAAAGCTCACAGTGTGATACTCTAATACAAAATATTGGGTAAAATAGTATTTGTTTTATTACACTGAATTATTTTATCAATTCTTTTCTTTGAAGTAAACAGGTTTATTCATAAGCAACATTTGTCTTGTTTCGTTTAACATTTTGGATGTATTTTTCATTGAGCATGTCACAATACATTCTGGGAAGAAAACATGATACTGATAAACATAACATAAATTTTCGTCACTTCACTCAAACATATATTACTTACTTTCTTCTGTGGAACACATGAGAAGATATTTTAAAGAATGTTTCAGCTAATACAATGAAAATCAGTGGGGTCCAAAATGACACTGGCCCCTATTGACTTCCATTGTATTAAAAAACTTTTTTGTGTGTGTGTGTGTTCCACAGAAGAAAGTAAGTCTTAAGGGTTTGGAATGACATGAAGGTGAGTAAATGATGACAGAATGTTTATTTTTGGGTGAACTAACCCTGTTAACTGGTCACTAGGTTTTTGAAACAGAACATATATTACTTGTTTTAAATAACATAAGGACGCCATTCCTCTCTCTTCCCAATAAATATACACAGTCACTCCCTAACCTACGCACACAGGTCCAATATAAGTCTGTTTCCTGTCAAGAATCTGGGAGCTTTGCCTTAACGTCTCAATGGAAATACCAGTGCACTTTCTACAAAGCCTTCTGGACACACACACGCAGCCTCGGGCTAATTTCCCATTTCCATATGGCGCCTGGTCCTAATCCTTCGGTGTGACTTTAAGGCAATAGGTCCCATCGGCAAACACACACATATACACAGAACCATGCCATATACACACTCAGTCATCCACCAACACAAAGGGTTAATTTGTTTCAGTTGGACACACACAGTAAAGTATTGGCAGTTTTGTTTATAGATCAGAGTTGAAATGGTCTTTGTGCCTCCTGGACATTTACTACCAATTACCACCAATTACCCTCTCAAACCAGCCACAGCAGGAACTTTATAGTCAGTCACACGAACACACACTGCATCTATTAGATGCATTCACACATGCATTAGTCTATGGCTGCTATCCAAAAACACAGGCTTCTTAAAACCAGCAATATATTAAGTATTATTAAAACGTATTAACATTTCTAAACCTATATGAACACATACAAATCTCAACAGCATGAACAAATGAACCACATACTTTTCATTTGCGCATACACACTCATAACAGGCAAGAACAGACATATATACACTTTCAACACAGTCAAGAGTCCAGACTCCCCGGAGATGAGCAGATTAGCCAGGGCCAAAACCACTAATCCACACAAACACACAATATGCACCCAACACACACTTGTGCTGCTTTAAAAGATGACAAGCAAAACATCGGTTATGTTGCTGAATGACAATCACCACCGGAATCCACAGAACCACAAACAGCCAATTGTTTCACAACTTACCTATCACCCACTAACAAGGGTCATGGGGTCAAAGGTTAAAACCACATAACCTCCTAAAGGGGAATTGTGTTACCTGTGGACAAAGGGTGAGCCAAAAAGAGGGATGAGGAAGCGAGAAAGACAAAACCTGTGCTATCAAAGTGATATATTGAAGCAGATGGTTTGTACATTTTTCAAACATAAAACTCAAGACAATGAACTCCACTGCCAAGGCTGAACAAATTAATCAATTGCACTACAAAAAAGCTGACAATTTACCATTGTGAGCAACACGCTGTACTGTATATATTAATAAAATGTAATTTATCCTCCTATGTACAACACATATGGCCCATCCACATTCACTCACACTTTGACTTTTGGCGTGGATCAAAACAATCTTTTACATGGCAATGGCCCAGCAATCACAAACGCTAGTGACGATGACCAAGCAAAATTCCAGCAATCCTCTGGCAGCTGACCAGTTATCATCAGGAGGTTGGCATAGCACCATTGGCATTCACCTGGCAGCCAGTGACCTTTAAACTTTCACATTGCAGATAGTTTTCCTCATGCACCAATTCCCAGACTCATACTGAGTGAAGGAGACAGGCAGACTCACACACACACACACACACACACACACACACACACACATAGAGTATTAATCTTACACACTAATCTAATGCACACTAATCTAACACACTGTATTAATCTTCAAGTTTGTGTACCTTGACTTTTCATCATGAAGTTCATTCTTCATATGTACAGCTGTGTGGATATTAAAGCCTTATTGTTCACAGTTCTCACACACACACACACACACACACACACTAGTTGGTGCACATGAGGCCTCAGCCCTCTGTCTTTCATCTGTTTAAACAACTTACTCCTTTGTAGTGTTGTCAAAAGACCCGGTACTTCGGTACCAAGTCCAGCATTTGTAAGCTGAGTGAGGCTGCTTTGTGTATAGCCGTTACTGGGGAAACCTCTATCTCTCCCGCTTTACAAGCGCCTCCTGCTGGCAGAGAATGATTTTGCATATATATGCCACCACAAATAGAGTGCAAGTCTGTGGGAAACACGCTTCTGTTATGAATATTATTCAATATTTTAATTTGAATGTCGGATTGAAATAAACGCTGTTATTAGAGTAGTTAATCGTTAGCATAAGCCCGACTAACGCTAATATAATGAGCATTAGAATGAAGTTTCTTTATTAACTATTTAATGCTCCTATAACTTTTATTAGGGTAAAAAAAAAACAGGAGGACATGATGATATTTACTATTTTTACACACCAGAGGCTTTTAAATTAATTGTGAATCTAAAATATGCGCGTTAGAGAATGTACAAATGTTTAACATTGTTTGTGTCATATCAGTCAGAAAAGCAGTTCTGGGCTTTTTCTTTTTTTTAGCTAACTTAGTTGTTATTCTTGGCTGAATAACTCTAGGTTTTCAAAAGCCCTTTAAAATTAAATATGTACACAGTTTGGATTAAATGAAAGTATAGTCAAATTTTTTTAAATGGCATGTTTTTGTGTTTTGCTTTGGTACTGAAGAACCGTGGATTTTCACTGGCATTGGTACCGAATACTGAAATTTTGGTACCGTGAAAACACTACTCCTTTGTGAAGACAAATCTATTTGTCAGCTCTACACAAGACACAAACTTCAGGACATCGTTCAAGCCATGCCTTCAAGACTTCCCTAGAGCGCAAGCAAAACCTGATTTAATGGCAGAGTTAGCAGACAAGGTCATATTAAACTCCACAGAAACATCTTTGCTTAGCTTATTCGATTATGAAGGCTGCTATCATAATCTATACATATTCTATATTTATTGCTGATGGAAGATTTGATTTGTCAAAAAGGATTTTACCTTATCGGGCTTAATTCATCTTCACTTGATCTTTTTAGTTTTGTGAAAATAACATAAATCTTCAGGAATGTCTTCATGGGTGTCTTCATTTGTCTGCTTTTTGTCTCTATATTCATTTTTTTTTCATTATTATTATTATATTACATATCTTTCATATTTCTTAATATATAATTTCTTTGTCTTTTCCACTAATATATCTACACATCTTTGAAAACATATATTTACTTAAGTATTTTCTTACCCCATTGTCAGACTTTAAAACTCACTTAAACAAGAAAAAATAAACATTTTGGCAATGGGGTAAGGAAAATCATTTCAGATAAAGACGTTCTCTGAAAACACATCTTACTACCTTACACAGTTTTGCTTCTTGATCTTGTTTTAATGACATTTTGATATTTTTACTGGACAACAAGACAAAAACACGAAGAAAAGGCAGTGTAGGCTGTGAGTATGTAAGTGTTTATGTGGAAGGGCTGAATTAGTTTATGATGGATGACACAAACCATCACTCCCTCATTCTAGGGACTGTGTGTTTGTGTGTGGTTCCTCAGCCCACAGAGCAAGATAATCTAGGAAAAATGCTGTGGGAACATTCAAATGCCCTCACAACACACACACAGGTTTGTCTGATGTTCTGGAACTAATTTTCTGCTGTTGCAAAGGGAGGTAATCTACTGAACGTGCTGTTTCCACACCCATAATCAGCACAAATCACCACCATGATAACAGCCTCATTCCCACAGAGGAATGAGTGAGTGAGTGAGTGAGTGAGTGAGTGAGTGAGTGAGTGGGTGAGTGAGTAAGAGAGAGTACTTGAACAGAGGGAAGATGAGGTACTCTGTCCTCTAAATTGAAAGACAATCTAGATTCAAAAACAGCAGCATCAACCAATCAGCACTGACAATCAGTGACTCCCATCAAGAGGCAAGAAACAAGATGCTTAATGGAGGGATATTTTCTTGTTAAACACATACACATCACTTATAAATCACTAGAATGGATTAATATGCATATGATGACAAAAAAAAAGATCTAAAACCTACAGTTAACACACATACTTTATAACCATAAGTGTCATGCATCTTTTTTTCTGCGTGGCACCAATGACAGTTCCCTATGGAAGCTTCTTTCTGCCATGGAATTTAAAAAAAACATAAAAAAGTTTATAACTCACAATTTTTACTTTTTTATTTTTCTTGCTTTTGTGAGTTTATATTTCACAATTTGGACTTTTTGTCTCAGAATTGTGAGAGAATTGAGAGACATATAATCAGAATTGCAAGTAAAAAAAGAGTCTGGATTGTGAAATAAAAAGTCACAATTACAGTACCTTTTACCTTCTGTGGTGGAAATAAACTTCTGTAGCATACTTTTTAAATACCTTTACCATTTTTATAAGCTATATAATAACAAATAACCATAAAATATATATGGCATGTGTGTTATGTATATTATATGTATGACTGACTTCTTTTACAATGTTTTAGACACTTTTTTCAAATCAGTTTGAATTGTCGTGACACTTCTGTGTATAACAATAAATAACTGTGACAGTATGTCATATTAATACATTTTAGTACAAATGCAGGTCACAAGTGACCAGGCAGTACATCGCTTCGTTCCTCTTTCAGCCCACTGACTGTACAAGAGTCAAAGGTCAAACTTGTATTGTCCGTTGCCAATGTCGGTGGAGAGTAGAGATTTCCTGATCACATAAACTTGTATTGTTCAACTGAAGAGGGCCACACCTCTGCTGGTAAACACACACACACACACACTTAGTAGAGTGACTAATAGAGACATCAGACAGAAAGCAGAGCAAAAAGGCACAATCCAGACTTTCATAAGTTTCACTTTATAAACATCACATTCAGACCGCCTCAGAGACACAGATTCATAGGGAAACAGGTTGGATAATTGAAAGTGATTGATCAAAAACAGCTCTCAAAGTATACAGTATTCACAGAGCAGCAAAGACTAATAGGTTGGTGTATTAACATTATATCAGTTAATGAAATTACGGTAATTAACTGTAAATTTAAGTTAAAACCTAAGATGTTGCTACCATATTGTTTACGGTAAAATTCCGGCAACCACCGTAAATTTTTTTTACAGTGTAGGATTAATCTGCCTTTACAGTATTGAACTGCCAGTCAAGATGGTTTGGCTTCTTATGAGTATATCACACAAAATTTCACAACTGTAATTTCCCACAGGACCCTGCAGTGTCCTTCACGCTGTCTTGCTCTGTCTCACCCCACACAGACATTGATCCTTTATTACAGGCCAGAATAATTCAGTCTCTAGCCTGAAAAGACAGACAAAGAGAAGGAGGAAAGAAAAAAGAGAGAAGTAGGACTGGTCCGTAAAGAGTGGTAGACATGGATCCTATGGAGAGTTTACCTCGGTCAGACTAGCAAAAATCACAGGAAATCACACATGATGTTCTGATTCGACATTCCTTCAGCCCTTAGAGACTGAAGCTCAAAAATCACTGCAGTTTCTGTCAGAATTTATTGTGAGGTTTGACCAGGTTTAAGATTTTTCTCCTGCCCGAAAATAAAGAAATAATTTCCACACATATAGAACTATACTAAAAAGTTTTGAGGTGGGTAAGATTTGTTTTTTGTTTTTGATAGGAGACTCCTATGTTTACCAAGGCTGCATTTATTTGATCAAAAATGCAGTAAAACTATAATTTAAATATTACAATTATCATATTACAATTTCAAATAAATGTTTTCTATTTTAATATATATTTTATTCCTGTGCTGGCAGACCTGTATTTTCAGCAGTCATTACTCCAGTCTTCATTGTCACATGATCCTTCAGAAATCATTCTAATATGCTGATTTGGTACTTATGATTTGAAAATAGAAAAAATAAATTTATGGACGATTCATCTAAATCTAAATCTGTGTTCGTACCGTTACTGGGTTTGTATTGTAATTATGAACGTCATGTGCAATAGTTTTGCAGAAGCATTTGGCAGGCAGATGTGTGGGTTTACACAACCGCACAGTAGGAGAGAGAGAGAGAGATGGGGTGGAAGATGCAAAAAAGGTCTATGTGTGTGTGTACTTAGCGATTGTGTTTCTGTTTTTGTTAATGGTCAAGTTCCAGATGAGTATGTACACTTACATACGCACAATTCCCTAACTGACCCCCTGCAGAAGTCACTGCATGTGCTCAAACATCTCACACACTCCACATACACACACACACAATCCGTGTGTCAGTCAGCCGAATGTTGAAGGAGAGACGGAGCCTCCATCATGGAGGGAGGGATTTACATGAGAAAAGGAGGAGAAGATGACAAATGCATCATTCATTCAAGATTACTTAGGATGGAGGGATGAGGAGAGAAGGACAGGCTGTAATTAAACGAATCTCAATGACAAACGAGCACTCTCACTCACTCAGCACTCCGTTCTCAAAGCCGACAAACACAATATCATCACACACACACACATACAACCATCCTCACAATTCCTCCTTTCAGCAATCACATCTTGAAAGAATGTATAACACACATTCTTACTCCTGCGTGTGCTGCACACACTTGCACAGAAACCCCATAGTTCATAAAAACTTAAGTACTGTAACACATAATATCTTACAGCCTCATAATTCTGTCTCTGTGTTTGAGAAACATCTCATCTCACCTTGGGCCTGTACCTCTGCTCCCCAGCTTTATTTAAGATAGGAAAGAACAGTTCATCTCACGGCTAGTTGAATAACATGCGCACTTTCCTTTTTGGCCCATATCCTTTTTTCTGTGGGGATTTTTTTCCACACTAAATTCAATCTCAACGTCTCTGATTAAACCAGAGCTGGAATTAGACACCCTAGTTCTGGGTTATTTCGCTTCTATGGAACATGATGAAATATCTATGAAACACTATTGTTGAATTCTAATTCCAGTAGATTACACAACAGCTGTTTGTCTTTCTCAGGCTAATTTCATAACGAGCATTTTATGTATTCTGATTAAACATAATATTTTAACACTTTTTGAATACATTTGTACTGATTGAGTTACAGGAATACCTTGAATTTACCTTGATTTTTCTGTGTTTTCTTATATAATACATGTCATCTCCTTGGTAACAAAGTACACTTACGAAACTATGCCACAACTGTGGGACAGTCTTAAATTAATAAATTAAAACATCAATATGAATGTTATTCATCTAGCCATGATGGATGGATGGATCTTAGTGTGAAATCGGGTATTCGAACAGTATAAAGTAGAGAAATATGTTGATTGCATATCATTAGTGTGGTTTGGGTTATAGAGCTCATGTATCTTGTGATTTAAACTTTGGCCGCTGTGAGGACTTCCATCTGCAAAACTTTGTCCAAACACAGCCAGATCACATCAGACAGGAACAAACCCACACAATGAGAATTGTGAATAACTCAACATCAACAATCTCTCTGCTCAAACCTCTCCACCTGAAGATGGAGAAAGCATATTTTCTATTCTGGTCCCTTAGCCTCTTCGTATGTGTCCTATTGCTTTTCCATATGCTGACCCTTACTCACACATATCTGATAATAATCGAAATCCTTTGGCCAAACACTCACATGCCAATGTGCACGTACACATACGTAGACAGACAAGAATGTAAGACATTTTTGGAGTGAAAAAAATTAAAATCAACAACATAAACACTTCCATGTAGCCTACTTGTCAACATGGATTTAGTAGTGCCTTAAAGAGCAAGCTTACTCCAACCTATCAAAATCCAAGCCAATAGATGTCTCTTATGCTAAACATCTGATTTTTACAGATGAAACATGCTCGGCCCATACAAAAAAAAAAAAAAATCAAATATTTTCTTTTCTCTAGACATTTATGTCACAACTTGGAAACAAAGGTCATCATCATATTGGGGTTGTAGAGCTATGATTACTGTGCTTAATATGTAGGAATATAGAGAGTATAAAAGTGAGGTGAGAGGAGAGAGAGCGAGAGAAAGCAGGTGAAGTGAGGTCTCTGAGGTGTAAAGGGTCTGGCCTCTCTCAGGACCTTCCAAAAACTCCCACAGGCCTGTCAGAAGCCTGGGGCTGGAGTAGAAGATGCCCCAGGGAGAGAGTCTGACCCTGGGCTGCCCTCTGGGCCTGAGCAGGGGGGGGAAGCAGGGCGCTTTTGTGTCTACTGGCTCCACCCACTGTGTGCCCTCCACACCTTTGCTTTATCACTCCCAAAACTTCCTTTATTACCTTGCTTTATTCAGTTTTACTCCCTCATGAGTATTTAATTTCATCCCTCTTATAGTCCATTCATTTCTGCCCAGTCTGCAAATTCAAATTCAATGTGGTGAAATAAAGGAGGACGTTCTCTTGCCTTCTATTTTTCCTTTCCATTCAAAATTATTGGAATGAGTATTCCACAAACTCTATAGATCATCTATCAATAAAATCACCCCTCTACATAAATACCATGAAAATGCCATACAGAACAGCGTTGCTGTTGTCAATTAAAATTACTTAAAATCATTTTTGGTAATTGAAATAAAGCTGAAATAAAATAAAATATAAATATTCGAAGAAAAAAAAAACAAAAGAAAAATGTAGTCTTTTGCAACTAACTGAAATAAGTTTAAGTACTAAAATGAGTAAACCTAAAATAAAAAAAAATTAAAGCCATATACAAATATAAAAAAAAACTAAGTAAAACTAAGTAATATTAACATAAAAAACTGAAAATATAAAAATGAGAACACATTCAAAATATAAAACTATAATAGTATATAAATAAAAATAACACTGATACGGACATTGTTTTATATTTTGAAATACCTTAAGAGCAGGGGTTCCCAACCACATTCCTGCATGAGACCCCCCGAACACTGCATGTTTTCCATGTCTCCTTAATCAAACACACCCGATTCAGATAATCATTTCATTAGTAGAGACTCCAAGACCTGAAATGGGTGTGTCAGACAAAGGAGAGATGCATAATGTGCAGTGTTGAGGGGGTTCCTGGAACGTGGTTGGGAACCACTGCCTTAGAGTATCATGTAAATCAATCAGTGCAAGTACCATATACCACATGCTAGTGGTTTTAGGGGCAAAAGCAGTTGAAGACAATTGCCAAATACCTCCACAATATTTTCTGTGCTTATTATTCTCAAAGGTTTTTTTTCTATTTGCTCATGACCCTTTCTCTCTCTCTTTCGTGATTTCTCATACACTGTAAAAAATGTACTGTAAAATTTACAGTAACTTACTGGCAATTTTGGTTGCCAGTAAGACAAGACAAGAGTACTGTAAATCAATAATTACAATTGTACTGTAAAAATACAGCACACTGCTGTATATATATGCTGTAAAATTATGTTGTTTTTTTACAGCTATCCCTGTAAGATTACAGTAGCAATGTTTACAAATGTGAGTGAAATTACAAGAGCAACTGTGAACTTGTACTGCTATACATACATTTTACATTAAATTAGTTGTGCATTTGTTGTGAAATTCAGTTCACTAAATTAACTAGTTGAGATTTTTCACTGCTGTGATAGTGTGTAAACCTACTTTTTCCTGTAATTTTCAGTAGTCTTTTTTGTCAATTTAATATGTAATGTGAACAATAAAACCTTCAAAATAACAGGTTCTCATAAATGTAACAATTTATTGTACAATAATGTTCATTTAACAGGTACACCATTTTCCAAAACATATTTGGAGACACAAAAATGGAGATTGCACATTAAACCAAAGGCTTTAGCCTTGGAGAAAAAACAAAACAAAAAAAAAAACATCCCTACAGTGGGACTGAACTTCATTCATAAACTCAAAGTTTAAATAAACACAAAAGAAAGGGTCTGAACTGTGCCTACCTTTAAATTGCCAAATCCATGAAGGGGCAAGACATTGCATGTACAATAACTATTCCATTGGAACACTTTTTTTTAATTATTATTATTTTTTTTTAAATGGCATTCAAAGTCCATTAGCTTCCGCAGCAGTGTGCATACATGTGGGTTCATTACTTTCATTTTCTTGTCTCTCTTTCCAGCAACTTTTGATCCAGTTTCCGGGTTAATGCCCACAATTCCTCTGTGAAAAAAAATACACAACATCAGATTAAAAAAAACAAAACAAAAAACAGCATATACTCAAAGAATATAATTAATTTAAGTGTCATTTTAAATCACATTTTCCTTATTTCATTTATTGAACAGTTAGGGCCAAAGAAAATATTTCCAATAGTTTCACTGACCAAGTTAATTGTATTTTGAAAAGAAATTGATTTTGATGGCTGTGACATGTTGCAAAAAGGTGAGACAAATAATTTGTTTTATTTTATTAAAACTTTTCCAAAAAACATCTAATCCTGATAAGCCATCCAAACCTGTAAACCTAAAAAAAGTAATGGAAACTTGGATGTCTACAATAAATATTCAGTAAGAGTTTATGCTCTGACATACCTCTGAATAAATTCGAGGGTGCATGCAGCTTCATCCTGATAAGCAAGGTTTAAGTTGTAATAGGTCGCAAACAATGCTGCCAGGCCCTCAACAAATGCCTCTGAACATGGGCCAAAGACAACTTCACTTTCGACTGACAACATCCACTTGCTTGGGGTCATGGATTCACCTGTAAAAGAAATACAGAAGGACATAGACTAACAAGTGTTGTAAAAGCATGGTTTATGGGTAGTTCATGTTAACTAATAAGACACTGATACTATGATACTATAAACTAAAAGATAATGAAGACCATGGTTACTAATGAGAGAGAGTGGTTCAGAGACAATAACAAATGGAAGGAATATAGGAGTGAGAATAGAACTGTGAAGTAGAATACATGAACAGAGGTGGCAAAAATATAAATATAATAGAAATAGAAAGCAAAGAACAGTGTGTATAATAGAGACAAAATAAGACATTACCTTGAAAGATCAGTGCGGGTGAATCCGGTAATCCATTTCTTTCCATGTCGGCTGCAGTTGCTGCTACCTAAAAAATAAATAAAAATATTTTGCATTACCATTTAAACTTTAAGACATTAAAAATCAAAATGATATTACTTACATCAGCTTCAATTAGAAGGGATTCTGTTCTCTCTTTAAAATGGGCCATTAAGAGTTGCAGGATGCACAGGACCAGAGAATTTCCCTCTTGATACTTTGACAGAACAGCATGCGCCTCACGGTTTGTTGGCCTTTCTTGAAAAAATCTTAGAATCCTCTTCCCTTTCCCTTCAATGCTCTCCATGACTCTTTGGAGCAGTGTGATGCCAGTAAGCAAATGAAAATGTAAAAAAATACCCTTAAGACAAAACAGGTAAGGCCATGAGTTCTTTAGTTCAGACAGTGGCGGAGGTGGAGTGGCGTTTATATCACGGCGTTGACGGTAATATGTGAGCTCCATCATCTTGTGAAGTTCTCCTCTAATGGCGCCAGACATTCCTTCAGTAGAATGAAGCAGTACCATTTGCTTGCGCTTCTCTTCTAGAGTGTCATCATTTTCTCCTGCAGGAAGCTCCTCTGGCTGCCAACTGACACAACCATATTGATCAGCTGGCCTTCTTGATCTTTGACTTGGGGTTCTGCACGATGACCGTAGTCGTTCTTTTCTCCGACAAGCTAATGTGTTGTTTCTGTTTACATGTTCAACACGGGTTTTAGCTTGCAAGAGCAAAGAGGCATAGCCACTACCTATTTTTGTTCCATCAGCCAGAACATCAGCAAAGCGGTCCGGGTACTGTTTAACAATGTTCTGCACTACAGTCCGACACTGTGCCTATGATGGGTTGACTTCATGTTTTCACATATTATCTACTAACATCCTTACTAGCTGCCTTCGATCAGCTGGTGATGGTCTTTTTTTATTTGCAATGGCCAATTTAATTCCAGAAGGCATGACTTCCCAAGGCACCTTAAATGTTTGAGCCCAGGAACAAGATGCTGAAGAGCAAGCAGAACTAGATGGTGTAGAACTGGAAGAACTCTCTGATCCTGGGCTTGATGCATCAGAAAGAACTTGTAGTTTTCGACATTGGATAGGCCTGAGGTATTCCATGAGGTCGCCGCCTTTCACATAATTTAGGTCAGCTTTTGTTTCAACACCAATAGCAGTAAGCCCATGGATCAATTTTTGAAGGGTTTCATCAGAGAGACCAAGTAACGAAGTGCAGGTGGCGAGTTTTATCTCCTCTAAACTGGACATACCTTAAATACAGTGGTGTAACACAATCACAGACAAGCCACATGTTCAGTAACACAAAGTAGCAGTAAAGCATGTGCACAGCAATTTCCAATGTACTTTCTAATGAACAACTAAAGTACTAATATATGTATACATGATCTCCTGTAGCATTTACTGCATAATCATGTTCCCAGAATATATAGGAAAATGCAAAAACATTCTTCCTTTAAAAACATGCACAGTATATTATGGTAGAAACTACTGTAAAATTTACAGCAATTATTTAGCATGTTCCCACAATTCATAGCAAAATACAGTAATGCTGTAAATTTCAAAATACAGTGGTCTATTGTAAATATTTACTGTAAAAATTACAGCAATTCTTTACAGTGTATAAATGAACAAATCAGTGAAGAATATATACAATGATTGTGTCAGAGAGACAGAGAAATCCATTCAGCAAAATATGAAACAGTTTTGGAAAACAGGATACTTATTGTTTTATATGTTACACATACCAGACCAGCAGCAGGATGCTGTATACGTGCTCTATTTAGAGCTAGGGCTGTATCATGTTCTCAAAGACATAAAGCGCTCAATCAAACCACTGACCATCTAACAGAGCACACACAAAATCAGAGCCAGACTGCACCCGGGAGTGTATTTGGTGGATAAGAGTGGGTAATTAAAGGTCATTTTAGTAAATCATAATAAAATAATGCATGCATAATTGCACACTGAGAGAGAGAAAATAATTTCACTACTAAGAAAGTAATTTAACTGTTTCCTTACAATTCTATGTGGCGTGAAATGTCTGCCAACACCCACACACACACTTCATATAACACATTCCACAACACTATATCGAATTATGGTGCAATAACACATACTCATGCCCATAAGATTCAAGCCTCTTCAAAAACTCACATCAACTGCTCCGCACATTTTTTTTTTTGGTCAATTTCAAAACCTGAGCTTCCTATGGAAGCAACATTTTAAGGCATCATAGGCGCACTCCTGACATGTTTTAGCCAAATTCTTGTGTCCGTGTATCCATGTATCCCCCTGTGTTTCTGTGGTGAATTCAGAATCCAAAATGGCAATTTAGAGAAATTACTGTTGATAAATAAACTTAGAAACTTTTTTATATAAATAAATAAATAAATAAACTTTATTCAAAATACCAAGAAAAATAGCCATATTCTA
The DNA here is from genome assembly GCF_001515605.1 of Sinocyclocheilus anshuiensis. NCBI lineage: Eukaryota > Metazoa > Chordata > Actinopteri > Cypriniformes > Cyprinidae > Sinocyclocheilus > Sinocyclocheilus anshuiensis. The sequence continues at coordinate 1,747,112 of NW_015538026.1, read as the reverse complement.
AGGCAAAATCCTAGAATGCATTTTCATGCTTAGTGACAAAATAAATAAACAAAATCGAAGCCAAGATATGGATGAGGTGACAAACATAACAAATATGCTTCATTCATTAAAAAAAAAGTAAAAATTAGTTGTGTAATTAAAAATTGTCTAACATACCCAATATTTGTGTGTGCAACATATTTCTGCTTATTACAGTGTTGTTAGCTTAGCTACATGCTAAAACTAAAGTTTCAATAAAAGTGCAGATCTTTTCTTCTGCACTGTGATGTACCAAAGTGTAACGGATTATCGAAAAAGATAAACGTAGTACGAGGACTTGGTTCTACACATCAGTTGTTGTTTTGATTTTGAGATGGTACTCAAAACTGAAGGCAGACTTTAAACTAAATTGTAAACTGAAGAGTGTTTTAAATCAGTCATTTAAGAGGTTTCATGAAGGTTAAGATGCTGCCTTAGAAGGCAGCAGTCTATGTGAGTAGTAGGCAGTGAGGCAGCACACTAGGTATTGAAACAGAGCTTTTGTGTAATTGCTGGAGCCTTTGTGGTTAAGTGTAGATTTATGTTGGTTTGGTTTGGGGCTTGGCAGCTCGCTTTCACCACAGTCAATCAGTCACACACATACACACACACACACTCACAGTGGGACATGAACACATGGTGGGCACATGCACTTGAAAGAATAGCATTTCAGCTCAATTCATCTTGATGATGGGGAAACAGAGAGAGAGCGGAAGAGGGCAAAGGGACAGATGACATTGTTAAATGAAAGGTTTCATTTCCATGTAATTATTACTCGTCCTGTGTGACTGCACTGGAGCCTTGCTGAGGCTGAACTGTGAATTATAGAGTGAGCGTGTGTATGCAAGTGTTGTAATTCAGTCTGGCATGAGTTTATCTCTGTGGTTTCCTTACATGGGGTGCCCCATTAGTCTGACCCCTCCAATCACAATATAGCCCGGTACAATTATTTGGTTCTGGGGGGTGGGTCAACAGCACAGCCATTGTCACGGTGACAGGATGACTGATGTTATCGTGACATTACACAAAGAACAGAAGTGCATTCTGGGAGAGGCACCTGCAATGACAGTGCAGCACATTCCACAGCCATCCTGTCTCCAATCTCGTTCACACACATCACTCACTCGAGTAAAACCAACCTGAAAAATGAACAGAGTTTCATATAAACACATTAGGGAGCATTCCATCATACCGTACCCCTTTACCGCTTCACATCTGTCTCTCTCGCTCTCTCTCTCTCTCTCACACTCTCACACACACACACACACACACACACACACACACACACACACAAGGTTTCAGTGATAAACCACTCTTACTTATTTTTTCTTTTACTCTCATCTCTTTTGAAAAGCATCTTTATGGACATTACTGTTAAGGAACATAAATATATTCATTTCCAAAAAAATCAGATTAAAAATAAATGGTTATTACAGTGTCAGTCCTTAGTTACATGTTAACATTAAAGTTGAGATGAAACAGAAGTAGTGACAGATCTTTTCTGCAGCACTTTGATGTAACCAAAGTGTAACAGATTATTTAAAAAAGAAAAATGTAGGGCAAGGACTTGGTTCTTCAAATCGGTTGTTGATTTGAATTCAAATGGTACTCAAAAAAGAAAGCAGATGAACACAAGCTTGCTGGGATTTAAGTGGACTAAATGATTGGGAAAGTCCCTGCATATGTTACCAGAAACAAGTCTGACATTTTCTCTGGAAACATATAACAAAATATGTGATATAAATAAAATATATATACACAAACAAAGAAAAACAAGTAGAATAGAAAGCTAGAGTTTTTTTTTTTTTTTTTTTTTTAAAAAAAAAAAAAAAAAAAAAAAAAAAAAAAAAAAAAAAAAAAAAAAAAAAAAAAAAAAAAAACATTTAATAAAAATAAAGAAAATGTGTAACTAAATCATTTTAAGTAAAAAAAAAAAAAACGAATGATGATAAAGTATTGTTATAAAATGCATGTTCCAACACATTAACTTATTTAATTTAAATATTATTTATCAGATGAAAATCAGTGTTTTTAAAGGGGTCATATGATGTTGCTAAAAAGAACATTATTTTATGTATTTGCTGTAATGAAATGAGTTTATGCGGTTTAAGGTTAAAAAAACACATTATTTTCCACATACTGTACATTATTGTTTCTCCTCTATGC
>NW_015538026.1:1729981-1744022 GCF_001515605.1 Sinocyclocheilus anshuiensis | reverse complement strand
TGCACACATCTGAATATTTGGGTTGAACTGTTCTGGAACAGTGTTGTAAATACAATTTAACCACTGAGCGGAGGCCTGCGGGCTAGAGTGTGCGGCAAGAGAAAGGAAAAATTTAAATCGCATCATATGACCCCTTTAATAAGCTCATCATGGCCAGTCTGTTCTACCTTTTGGGAGAGAGAACAAAATAAGAAGTAAAGAAGTTGATAAATCAAACAAATTCGAAAGAAGAAAAAATGTTATAACAAATAATTAGTGTCTCTCACTTGAAGTGAAATGAAATGTTATTTGCACCCCATTTTACTTCTGTAATGCGACGTAATACAGAGAAAAACAGGATATACAAAAAAATATATATATAAGGCAGAACTGATCGGATAAACTAAAAAGCCATTCCAGAGGTGGGGCAAGTTATTACATTTTGATGAAAAATTACAACTGATGAATCATTCATAATAATAACTGGGGCGTGTATTAATAAAGTAAATGGTCAACTTCATATTTCATATTGATTTATAGCTCATTTTTAGTTTAATCAAAAATGAAAATTTGCCAAAAATGTGCCATCCAAGACGCAGACAAGATTGTTTCTTTATTAGAACAGATTTGGAACATTACAACACTTGCTCACAATGTGTTTAAAGGGGACATAACACACACAGTTTCACCCAATCTCATGTTAATCTTGAGTACCCTATAGAGTAGCACTGCATCCTTCATATCTCCAAAAAGTCTTTAGTTTTATCATATTTATAAAAGAAAGATACAGCTTTACTATTCTCTCCGGAAACAGCCGAGCTCCTGGAGTCGTGCCATGGGCGGAGCTAAAGAGTGACGAGAAATTGGGCGCCGAATGCCAACAAAACACAGACATTTGATGCAATTTCACTTACCGTCTGCAGTTCTGCATCATGACCGGGATCTTTTATAGCTGGGACCGCTCCATCTGTCAGTATCAAACGATGTGCAAATACAGCGTTGGACTGGGCCTTGTTTATAAAACCTTCGTCAACAAACACACTTGTGAAACTTCGTTGCTGCCCTGGAAAAACAAACTGCATCCACTGTTTAAATAACGCTGGGTTCTTTAGGAAGCTGAACAAAGTTATCTTTCCCTTACAACCAAAAACACACTTCTTTGGAGACATTCTTCCCGAGCAAGTCCCGTGCAGCGCTGCCGGATGAAGCGAGTTGATGGGCAAGATCTCGCTCTTGCTCTGGTCGATGCATGCACAGGAGCGTAAGGAGTTCCACCCTCGTTTACTCGTGAAGAGCCACGAATCACAATCGAAAAAAACTCTCCGAAACTTGTACGATTTTTGGCACAGAAATACTCCTTCATACGTAGGAGACATATGAAGTCCAAACTGTTTTGGACTGTTTTTGCTTGTAAACAGTGCTCGATCTGTGCATATTTCTCTTCTGATGTTCTGACATTAATTGATGACTGAAGTCATGTGGATTATCGTGTTTTTATCAGCTCTCATTCAGACTCTCATCCTGATGGCACCCATTCACTCCATTGGTGAGCAAGTGATGTAATGCTGGATTTCTCCAAATTTGTTTTGATGGGGAAAAAAAACTAATTTACATCTTGGATCTTTGGTGAACTTTCCCTTTAAACACACACAAAACACAACACTTCTCATGTGAGGATTTCTCCTGTTTTTCTTCACACATGGCAAACATATGAGTGACCCCAAGCATCCCTTTCTCCTCTCCTCCTCAACGTTTAGTCCTCTTTTTCTGCTCGGTCTTTAAATTAACTAGCTCTCACTCCCTGAGTGTTTCACTGTTTCCACAGCAGGTTGCCTATCAGACAGTGTGTGCTCAATGGCCTGTCAGTTTGACCATCGTGACCCGCTCTCTGTAAACCCAAACCACCAATCACAGCTTTCTTGTTACATCTCTGTGAATCTGTCATTCTGTTCTCCCCGTTGTCCCGATGATGACACCTTCAACTGAGGTGTGGTGACCCCTGCAGACCTGAACTTTACTGCAGTTTCCAGTGAGGGGCCTCTCTCCTTTCACACACACAGGTTTCCATGTTTTATGGGGACATAGACAACGATTTTTATACTGTACAAACTGTATTTTCTATCCGTTTACCTAACCCAACACCTAAACCTACCCCTCACACAAAAATTGCTATTTTATATATTTTTTTTAAACTTAATTCTGTATGATTTATAGTTTTCCTCATGGGAACCAAAAAATATCCCCACAAGGACAAGGATTTTGGATACTGCCAACTTTGTGGGGATAGTAGGGTATACCTGAACCACACACATGCTCACACACTCATGTATACACAAGTGATACATTTTTTTTTAGCTCATCTTTGATTTTAAGTACTTCATGAAAACCTTTTCAAATTCTAATATTATTTCTATTTCGAATAAATTATGTTCTTTTCTTTGATGAACTTTCTATTCATCAATGAATCCTGAAAAAAAAACAGTTCCTACAAAAATATTAAGCAGCACAAATGTTTTCAACATTGAAATGTTGAGAAATGTTTCTTTAGCACCAAATAAACATATTAGAATGATTAGAATGAAGGATCATGTGACACTGAAGACTTAAGTAATGGCTGCTAAAAATTCAGCTTTACATCAAAGGAATAAATTACATTTTAAAATAGATTAAAATAGAAAACAGTTATTTTACATTTTAATAATGTTTCACAATATTGCTGTTTCACTGTATTTTTAATAAAATAAATGCAGCTTTTGTGAGCATAAGAGACTTACTTTAAAAACGCTAAAAACTCTTACTGACCCCAAACGTTTGAATAGTAGTGTATTTTGGTCGTCTCTTGGAAAAGTTTGACCTTCAGTTGAACACAATGAAACACAATGGAGGAAAGCCTCTGTAAAGCACAGAAAAACATCAAAAGAGAAAAAGCAACCTATAGTGCCACACAGACCCGGGACTGTTTCGAGGAATTAACTGATTTGATAAGAGTAGGAAAAACAATGTGCTCGTTTTAAACAACCGATAAATAGAATCTTTTATCAGCAATCAAAACACTTTCACACGTTTTTTGTGGCCAACTATTTTCAAATAAAGGCCAAATCTCTTTCCCTTAAGCAACTCTATTGTCTGACCGGATATTGACTTTACACAATCTCTCTAATGCACAAAGCTGGTCACCATACAGAGTACGAGAACCAGTGAAAAACAAATTAGATAAACCAGACAGTATCCAAACTATTAAATCCACAATAAGCCCAAACCCCTGTCACTTAATGTAAATATTAGAACACATATTATTACAAACAGGTGTTTAGCAGTCAGGAGGACTGTGTGTGTAGGTCTTCATGCTAGAATGGGGCCCTCTAGAAAGCTCAGTGGACCCTGAAACACTCAGTGGCCCCAAAGCAATCATCATAGAGAAAAAAGACCCCCAACATTGCAAACTCCTGAGCCCAGTAACCCTGAGGAGAGCCACGAGCTGCAGGACCTCCATGAAGGAACTGGGCGTCTCCTTCCAGCTCGCCTGAACAGAAAGCAGAGAGGGAGAGCAAAGAAAAGGAAAAACAGAAAGGATCCACAAATAATGGTGAGGGAAATGAGGGGATGAGAGATGGAGAGATGAAAGGAATGTCGGAAGGTGTGCTGAGTGAAGCTGTGAGCCATGGGATGTGGTTTCAAACATCTGAATTAGGGCTGCACGATTAATCGCATGCGATATTTAACGCGCATGTAAATCTCCATCACGTGCGTGCTTTCACATTGAGCGGCATTAACTACACAGAGCCGTTGTTCACTGACGAGCTGCGCTAAACCACGTTCATATTCGCGCGATTTTTTGCGCAGCTCGTCAGTGAACAACGGCTCTGTGTAGTTAATGCCGCTCAATGTGAAAGCCCGCAGGTGATGGAGATTTACCGCTGATTACAGAACCGGCTTTACTGATAAGATGCCCGTTAAATATCGCATGCGATTAATCGTGCAGCCCTAATCTGAATGAGAGAAAGTAAGAGAAAGCAATGCTAACCAAGCAAGAAGGGATGACATCTCTTAGCAAGCAGTAATACAGTCCAGCTTTACCTATCTTCCTAACACCTTCCATCTGGCCATCTGTCACAAAATGTGTTCTTAAAGTGAAAGTTCACCTAAAAATGAAACTTCTGTCATCATTTACTCACCCTCGTGTTATTCTAAAACCTGTATGACTTATTTTCTTCTGTGGGACACAATAGAAGAAAAGACATTCACCACAGAAGCACCAATGACCAACTGCAAAGTGAATCATTCGTTTGAATCTGATCTTTTCGATTAATCAGTTTGTCCAGTTCATCCTGGTCTGAATGATTCATTCACAAAATGCACTGATCCAGTTCTTCTCACTGATTCAATTATTCGTTCGCAGCAGTTACTGCTCACTGGAGGTCTGTCTCTCACACAGAGCTATCATATGGCTTCAGAAGACTTGAAATACAGTACACTAGACAAGTAGATCACTTTCACGATACTCTTATGTTGTTTTGCATCCTTTTTAAAGCTTAAACACTTCAGTTGCCATTCATTGTAAATGCATGGAAAAACGCAACCAGCTCAGTCTGAAAGAAAAAAAAAAGTCAGATTTGCAGCAACCTGGTGGTGAGAAAATCATGACAATGATTACGTCATTAACATTTGTGAGTTAACTATCCCTTTTATTAAAGTAGCGCTCTATTTCTCTCGTGTAGACTCTGACTAGCACTAGAATTTTCTGTCAAGATCAGATGGCACGCATGAAGTGTAGTGCAGCAGGGCTGTGGAGGCATGTCTGTGATGTGGTCATGCACTGCTTATCCCAAAGCCCTAACAAAAACAAGCACGTAACTCATATTTCTCTGAAACGGGTGTTACGGTAACCCAGCTAATTAGCAGCATTCGAAGCTAATCTACAGAAACGCTTTAAAGCTAACAAGCATAAAATAGAGAACCGTGCAAATTCACTCACAAATTCCTCTCCCACATAAACACATTTCCAAATATGTTATCTTTTATTTTCCATAACAAATTCCACAATCAGTCCAGCATTGTCATCAGGTGTTTCACCTCAAGACTGTACATTTGAAAAGTTAATATGACAGCTTGAATTACATATATAAAAAACAGGACATTCTGTGACATTAAAAAAGAAAAACATCCTGAAAGAGAGCAAGATCTTGGTTTTCAGGGTCATATTAAGTGACAAAAACGTTCTAAAGTTTGAAGTAGCCATATACACTTCTGCAGCAATTTACTTGCAATGTCTGTCAGAAGACAGAAAGAGCTTTATTACCAAGTATGTTTACACACACAAGGAATTTGACTTGGCGACAGGAGCTTCCAGGGCAGGAGAAGAATATACTCTATACACTCCCCAATGACAGCTTTTGTTATGAAGGTAAAATGACGTCAAAAAGATTTGCATACACAGGGTAAGAGTTGTGGAAGTGATTTACGCTTACAGTCTTATGTACACTTCCACAACTCTTACCCTGCGTATGCAAATCTTTTTGACGTCATTCTACCTTCATATTTTGTACCTTTTTTTTCTGTGAGTGTAGTATCAAATGGGTTTCCTGTACTGTTTTTCTACATGTCCCCTTTAAGATCTGCTGTCTGTTAGAAGCTCTGCAAGGATGCAGTGTTGAGAGAGAGTGTCTCTCTTTGTTACAAGGCTGGTTTGTGCTCTGCTTTTTGTGTTTGGGAAGGAGACGACAACTTGGACAACTCCAAGGTCAAGGATCATGACCCCCATCCCGAGTCAATGCATGAACCGCCGCCTGGTTTTAAAGACTCTCTGGCCCTCACATTCTCTGTATGACAGTAGAGCATGAAGCAAGTGTCTCTCTCTCTCTCTCACACACACATAATTAACCTGAATCTGACACCCACATTTTCACTGCTGACAGAAAGACAAACCAGAGATGCATGAATTATGAGGATGTCAGCACAGGTGATGCATGGGTATGTACTGGAATGTATGTGTGCATGCAATGGAATGATTGATTAATGCTGTGATATCTGAATCTGATTTCACAATGCAAACATGCTCAAACTAAAATGTTATCATCATGGAACGATTGATGCAGAGTCTATGTGGAAATCATTAGATTCCTTAAAACTCAGGTTTAAAGGGATAGTTCACCCAAAAAAAATCAACATTGTTATCATTTACTCAACCTCATGTTGTTCCAAACCTGACTTTCTTTTTTCTGTTGAACACAAAAAGAGATTTCCTGAATATGTAGTTAGGTGAATGCAATACGATGGCAACACATCATGACTCATTTTGATGCATAATAAAGCACCCCAGAGTCTCGCACTTCATTTTCTAAGTGCTTTAAATGGTTTTGGTGTAAAAAACTCTTGCTATATTTAATCCATTTTAACAGAAAAATCCTCCTGTGCACACCCAATATTTCATACTCTTGTTCAGCAGATGAACTAGAAATTAATGTTTTGTCATTTTAATGCTAGTTGGCAAACCAATGAAAAGGAGCATTTCTTCAAGTCTTAAAACATTCAAATTATTTTCCTCATTCTTCTGCTAAATGAACTCGTTATTCATTTAGCAGAGCAATGAGAAAAATCACAAGAAAATCACGCTATTGTTCAAAAGTTTGTGGTTGGTAATATATTTTGATGCTTTTGAAAGAAGCGCATGCTCAAGGCTGCATTTATTTGATCAAAAATACAGTAACATTAATATTGTGAAATAGTATTACAATTTAAAATAATATTTAACTGAATTTTCAGAAGTCACTACTCCAGTCACATTATTCTTCAGAAATCATTCTAATATGCTGATATTTCTTATTATTATCAATGCTGAAAACAATTGCGCTCCTTAATAATTTTGTGGAAATAAATTGTTTTTCAGTATTTTTCAGTGTTTTTAAATATCAGTATTCCAAAGCCTCTCCTCCAAACCCACAGCCCCCTGTGAATCTCTGCTATAGGTTAAAGACCACAAATAGATGCCTAAGTAATGTTTGCCCTCAGTTTTTATTCAAAAGACAGAGAACACACACATACACAATAGAATTGCACTCCCTTTGAGCCCCACACCAAACAAACCGAATGGTGATGTGAGAGTTGAGGCATTTCTTTCAAAGCTGAATCCCATAGAGGTGTGCAGTGTGTGTCCTTGGGGCCGGCCATAATCTCAATGGCTTCTGGGGCCTGCTATGATGTGTTTGTGCTAATATATTCACAGTGTGTGTGTCTATGTGTCCATGGCCGTGCAGTGTGGGATTTCGGTTTGAATGGAGTGATGAATAGTGGATTATGCTGAAAGAAGAGAATTGTGAAAGACAAAGAGGAAAGACAGCGGGTGAGAGCGACAGACAATATAGCCACCGGCCCACTTCCTGTTTTTAACTGATCCACCAAGCAGACAATTGCACAGCGATACAGAAAGAGAGAGAGATCAGCTTGTCAGATGTCCCGTCTCGCTTTTCTCTAGCTGGGATGAGCATTTAGTTCCAGACGGTCTTTGTTAAGCTTCAAAAGCAGATAATTAAACCATTAACCATAAATCATCTGGGGCAAAGCATCACCTCAACATCCTCTCGTTCATCCTTTCTCTTTTCAGGACGTCCCCTTTCTTACCCATCACCATTTTCCTTCCCTCTCTCTTGCTCCTCAGGAGGCGGCTAATTGAGAACACATTGGTTTGTCTTTGCTGTGGTTGTTCATTCTGCCTACTGATTTATTAGAGCGAGGGTCGCCTGACGGGGTGCTAAGTGAATTGACGGGTGTTAGCTGGTGAAAGAAGGGGTGCATCTTTTTATGATTGACCTTCTTTATGTTCTCTTCTGTTTTAATCCCCCTATAGCTTTCTTTTTTTCTGCCGTTCTCGTCTCTGCCTTTTTGGCTATCTGAGCTGCTGAAAGAAATGTGTTTTTGTGTGACAGCAAACATGACTGAGAGAGATGGGACCTTATAAACAGGCACCAAGCCAAATCCAGATCACTGTATTTTCTTATAGTTTTATCATAGCTGACAGCATACTGCAAACGCACCCTGCCTGCCGGCTTTAACTTCACCCAGACACCCTGAAAGAGGTCATGTCATAATTTGTATTTTTTATTTACATTTATAATGTTAGTCAAGTTTCTTGCACCTAAAGCAGTAGTAATTCCCTTCATAATCATATTCCAAACTTTCTCTGAACCTTAGAATCAAACTCCCTTTGCCAGTCAATTGAATATAGTTTGTGCTGCCAAATACTTCAAGTCCTTTTGCAAAGCCTGTGACAAAACCACTAACATTTCACATTGAAATCCACATTGAGCTGTTTTCGAAGTCTAATTTCAATAAATGGTGTCTTGGTGGATTCAGAAGACCTTTTGAGTTCTCAGCAGAGGATGACCTGAGATTATATAGATTCTATTCAGAGAGTAACATTCCAGAACACACTTCAAGATTTCGGCCTCCTGGGAAACAGAACTTTAATGACACAACACCTCATCAGAGAGAGAGATCTTTTTTTTTTATATTGAAAAACTGGCAGACTAAGAGGGATGGAGTGAATGAGAGAGAAGGGCTGTGTATTCAAAGCTGAATTCAGTTAAGAACCTTTTGACCAGTGAGGAATTGTGTACATTAGGTGGGTAGGTGTGTAGAATCAGGCTATAGAAACATACAGCACATGTGCAGTCTGACACTGACTAATAGCATTTAGAGAAAGAACAATTTTAGAAAGCCTCTGAGACCCTCAAACACAGTCTTCTAGTGAGCACACTTCTGAATCATTCAAACATTCCAACACTGATATTTATACTCCTCCTACTAAAACAACAGAACTGCTACCGTTAAGCTTTACAAAACTGTTAGAACAACCAATCACCAACTTCAACCCAAACTCCCATCTTACTTTATCACTCAGCTGTCCTGCAGGGAGAGAGCAGCTGTGAAGTCTGGGAAATTTTAACCTAATAGACAATAGGAAACACATTTGCAATAGCTATTAATGCTATTTCTGCATGCTATTTCTGTGATAACATGCTACATTTGCCAAAACAATGTACTAACAATGTACTAAACTAAAATATTTTAAATAGTATTAACAATAATATAAAATATTATTTTAATATTATAAATAAATAAAAATTCTTAATTATATCATATAACATGCTTCTAACTAATGAGTAATTATAAATAATAATAGCAGTATTAGTAATAATAATAATAATAATATAATAATAAATACTAACAATTTTTATATTTAAAAAATATATATTTTTAGAAATAAAAAAAGTCTTAAATATATTATATATATAAACCATTTTTAAAATGCTTGTAACTAATTACTAATTATTTTATATTTCAAATCGGATTTAAACTACAAAATAATCATATTCATTCCTGACAACTAGATGCCAGAAATGCGGTTTCACATGTTTTTTAAAAAATAAAAGAACACCAGAGTATGTTCTGTGCAGAATGCAGCATACTAGTATTCTGTCAAAACATAGCCTATATGTGAAAGACAGGATAATAACAAGCTGGGATACAAATTACATGACTAAAGTACATAGAGCATTATGTATATTGTATATTTAACCGTTTAAATGTGCCTCAGGGCTGAAATAAGTTTACAGTGCCGTAAGCAGTGCTTTGACTTCACCAGTGTAAAGGAGCCATTCAATCTGAGAGCTGTGGTCATTTAAATCAGGATTATGGTGTAATTCTTGCAGATCTGTGATCAGGAACATGCGGCAAACATTACAGGCGGTCCATCTCTGTTTGTTACTGTGATTAGAGGCAGGCTTCTGACTGAAGGGAGATTGCGCTCACACTCATTAGGACAGTTTATCAGCCTAAAACATTTCAAATTGAACAAAGGACTTGAACTAGAATAGTGTTTAAATATATGCAGTGAACTATGGGACAGAGTGGCCCAGAACACAACACATTTTTTGAGCTCTTGTGGGTGTCAAGAGCTCAAAAAATGCTGGATGAATATGGAGCTTTGGTCAAAAACAGAAATACCAAAATGTACCACCATTGTTTGTTTAGATAGTAAGACATCTGTAAATATGATGGGACATGAATATGGTAATCATTCACTGCAGTGGTATGTATCAACTATTGGTGTGGCCATATGATACCACGGCACTAGTGTCAGTAAAGGTCTAAGCAATAGGAAAAAAAGGAATAAATGCATATTTAACTCCATCATGGTTTATTAGATTCAATGAGTTTGCTAAATGCTAAACAGCGTCTCAGTTCTGTTTTCACTGCAGTCAAAATATTTAACTCCAAAACAACACACACAAATACACATACGACAGGGTTGGTGCCAGGGTGAGGATTAAAATCTGGGCTGGCAACCAAAGTCTTTGGTTTGAACCCTAAACTATAGAGCTGCAGAATCCCTCCATCTCCCTCAAGCACACATTTAATAACTAGAAATGGACACAGAGAGACATATCCTACCTTCCGGATGTGTAAATATAAAGAGAAACTCTGTCATGTAGAGCCAAAACCATCTAGTATTGGATAAGCAGCATCCTCTGGACTGAGACATAGATATGGGAGGGAAAAACATCCCACCACAATAACCGCTCAGCCTGCGGGGTCTCACAATGAAGCCAAGAAGAGAAAAATAAGTGATCTACTGACTCAATAAAAAAAAAAAAAGAACTGCTATTAATGCAATCATAATTACACACACACACACAGAAAATTCAATTTTTATATCAGGGTCGGTTTTTTATAGTCTGGGATGAGGCTGGTCATAAAGTGCATTAATTACAGAACTAAACAAAGACACTCTTTCATTTCAGACACCTGACAGAAACCCGTGTGTGGGTAATTTAGAGCAATTAAGTTTGAATGTGAGCGAATGTGATTGAGTATTAATAACCAAGTGATTAAATATTCATTTACTCCATGTCTCTTAGAATAAACCTGCATACAAATACAGAATAATGTATCATGACAAATCACGGCTATGTTCTATAATACTACTGGTACTGTTTATGCAGTATTCATTGAGTGAGCTTAGAGTGTGAGCACAGAATGAATTGAGAAATTAATTGAGTTCTCTTTCACCTCTTTATGCACTTGAATGGTTTAAAACACATTAATGTTTAAATTTGCATGACCTAGAAATGGGCAAATGATCGACTACGATCCGTTTCACCCCTATAAGCGAGTGAATAACGCGAGTCAAGGAAGGAATTTTATGTCACTATTCAAGATAGCCCATCGGGCATTGCGGTGATATATTTTGATACATTCTAGCCCAGCTGGAAGACTCAATAGCCCCGGAACTTTGGCCTAGTGATTTTGTGAGCCCTGTAAATTGCTCACAATTATTCCAATAAATTTTGGTTGACTGAACTTTATATGAGTACTATGTTTTTGTTTGTCTGTTTTTTTTTTAATACAACCTGTTTTCACTGGTGCGCAATGAAACTTGAGATAGTTTGGTCCACGATTGATCCATTTGTTGTATCCTTCATGGCCTGGGAAACGAAGGATGCATTTCAAGGCTGCATTTGAAGAAGGTTTTGAATTGGGACAGCCTTAATTGCGCCACTGTGATGCATTCGGTCTTTGAATGCAGCCTCCGTATTAGGACACAGCCAAAGAATGAAAACACAATGCATATTACTGTACTTCATTGCATAATATTTGAAATATTTATTGTCTAATCCATGTTCACATGCTATTTTTAATAATAGGCAGGATTCAGTGTACTGTATACAGTATATTAGTATTCTATTCTGAACATAGTCCAGTTCTAAGTGAGCATGTACAAAATCAGACTCTGTTTAAGATTTTTTTTCTTTGCTCACTGGTGAATTGCTGGACTTGTTGTTGCTTGCAGAACACACACACTGTTTCAGCACCCCGTCTCACCCTAATGCCCAGTCATAACACTCAAAACGCTGAAAGGAAATGTCAGTTCTTTATAAGTGACCTAATATTCTCCAGCTCCATCACTCCCAAGAAACAACAGAGTTAAATGGCAAAACGGTGGAAGGGAGGGAGCGATGGAATGAGAAAATGACAGAAGGCGGCAGAGAGGAGAGACTGGAATATATAGGTGTTGGTCATGTGTGTTTATCTGAGGGATGGAGGGAGAAAAGTGAAGCACAAGAGAGCGTGTTAAACACATTTCATCAAGTAAAGTGGCAACGCTATTAGCTTAAGTTGTTTGGTGACAGTTTTGCCCTTTTTACCCAGTTTACTCTCTGACCGATCACCTCCCTTGGCAGGGGCAGCTAATGGACTCATCCATTACAGTGACAACTGAGCAGAGCGCTGCGGACCGGCCCACGAATGGAAGCATGAGGGAGGAAAAGTGAGAAGAATTAATGATTTTCAACGGCATGCTAATTACCCCAAAAGTCAATTAGCCTCCAGCCCCCTGAACACATAAACACAAACACTGATTTCAGCCTTGCACAAACTCATATCACTCACATCCCTCACACTAAGCAGTATCACATTTCCCATCCAACACACTAAATCACAAGCAGGTGGAAATGCTCTTGTTGAATCTCCTCTACTCACTCTAATCCCATCCAGAGCCTTCTGTCTAAACACACTGATAACCACACACGAGCAGCCCTCTACTTGTATATTCTTTTGGGTATGACTGGTCAGTTCTGTCCCTCCTTATTCACCCTTACCACTATCTATTAAACAATCTCTCTTTCTCTGGATTGGACTCTTTTACAGTCGTTTTTACCTTTTTGCTCAATTTTCCACGTTTTTATATGAGCAGAGACCTGGGTAGTTCATGTGAGACTGCAGGTAATTTAATGAGACTGAAGTAAAAAAAAACTAAAACAAATATAGATATATATATATTACAACTATTACAAATTGTTTTCGGTAATTGAAATATAAAATAAATATTAAATACTGTGTTTATAAACCACATAGTTTTTCCTTTTCAATATTTATTCAGTATTTAATTGAAACTTTGTTGACTTTTAAACAGTGTCATTATTAAAGGGGTCATATGATGTTGCTAAAAAGAACATTATTTTATGCACCAAGAGCTTGTAACACTCCAAAGAGAAAGGAAAAATTTAAATCGCATCATATGACCCCTTTAACTTGAATTGCTCCACTGTGATGCATTCGGTCTTTGAATGCAGCCTCCCAATTAGGACACAGCCAAAGAATGAAAACACAATGCATATTACTGTACTGAACATAGTCCAGTTCTAAGCAAGCATGTACAAAATCAATCACATAGTTTTTCCTTTTCAATATTTATTCAGTATTTAATTGAAACTTTGTTGACTTTTAAACAGTGTCATTATTAACTAAGACTATAACTAAAACTATTTAAAAATAGTTTTCGGTAATTAAAATAAAATAAAAATATCAGAAACTGAAAAAGTATAAATTGAAAGACTGAGGGTGCTTTCACACCTGGCCCGTTGTTTTGGAACCTGGTGCGTTTCCCCCCTTAGCTCGGTTCGTTTGGGCATATGTGAACACGGCAATTGCTCGGATCCGCGCCAAAACAATCGGTCAGAGATCGCCTGAACAAGGTGGTCTCGGCTCGATTGAAAACGAACTCTGGAGCGGTTCGGTTGCAGAAAGAAAGCAATCCGATCTAACGGACCAACGAACCAGGCTATATCACAATGTATAATGGGTAATTAAGTAAGTTCCGTGAAAAGCATTAGCTTTGTTGAAAAGCGCACTTTTTCATTTTATAATGCCGTCTTATTGCTCTTCTTCCTAGTTAGGTGCATTTTAAAAATGTTTTCCCGATGAATCCTGGACTCCTGCTCAAAGTGATAAATTAATATAAGGACAGCTACAAAAAAAAAAGCTGTTGTCGTTCCATCCTGACGGATGACAGACGTGACAGCTAAGTGGAATTCCGGAAAATAAACCGTGGAACTTTGACCAATGAGAGAACAGTTTACTCGCGCGTGACTTATTAACAAATTTGGTCCGTTTAGAAACTTTGCCGTGTGAAAGCGAACCACACCAAGAATAAAAAGCAACATTGTAATAATTTTAATCCCTGTTTCGGAACAAAGCAATCGATCTACAGGTGTGAAAGCACCCT
>NW_015538026.1:1718132-1729412 GCF_001515605.1 Sinocyclocheilus anshuiensis | reverse complement strand
TAGGTGCATTTTAAAAATGTTTTCCCGATGAATCCTGGACTCCTGCTCAAAGTGATAAATTAATATAAGGACAGCTACAAAAAAAAAAGCTGTTGTCGTTCCATCCTGACGGATGACAGCCATGATTAGTGGAATCCCGGAAAATAAATCGTGGAACTTTGACCAATGAGACAACAGTTTACTCAGGCGTGACTTGTATTAACAAATTTGATCCGTTTAGAAACTTTGCCGTGTGAAAGCAAACCGCACCAAGAATAAAAAGCAACATTGTAATAATTTTAATCCCCGTTTCAGAACAAAGCAATCGATCTACAGGTGTGAAAGCACCCTGAAATTACTAATGCCGAGTTCACACTGCATGATTTTCAAAGACGTCGCATCACTGTTGGTTTCACACTGAACGACTATCTGGGGTAGCATTCAGTTGTTGCTGTGTTCACACTGCACGATGGAACGACGACAGGAGGTTACACACTACATGACTTTACAATAGGAAGAATCGCCGACAGCTCTGTCTGGTGCAGGGTTGCCAGGTTTTCGCTACAAAACCCGCCCAATTACTACTCAAAACTAGCCTGAAAATAGCCCAATTGCTTTCGAGGGGGTCCCCCAGTAAAAATCGTGTTCGGGGGTAAAATACAAATTTCCACAATTCACATTCCAGGGCCTAAATATCACGTTATTGGGGTCGCTTCAACCTGCTGACATGAAAAACAACCGGCGGCAATCGCGGATTTGGCGATACTGGTCTGCAAACTACGTTTCATATAACTCCTCCCCGAACTTCCCGCTGCCCTACAGTAATCGCACTCGGGTGTGGACCAAACAACCGCACCGAGACCCAGCTGAAGAGGTGGTCTCGGTCCGGTTCCAAACGAACTCTGGTACGCTTGAGAATTTCTGTCCAATTAATGGATGACCTTAGCACACGTGTGGCTTTGTTTACAATTACTGGTTCACTTGCAAAAAGGGCAGTGTGAAAGCAAACTACACCAAACAAAAAAAATGGTCCGGACCAAAGAAAGTGAACTAGCAGACTTTCCTGGTGTGAATACACCCCGAGTCCACTTGGGGTACAGTTCAAGTGAACCCCGGTACAATTTGCTGCTGATATGAACGCAATCGCACCAAATCGCGGAAGTAAACCGCTATTAATGATGCATTAAATGGCCAAACTGCGTATTTATGTTTACTCGGTCGCTTTCCTGAAAAACTGACGCGCTGCAGCAGAGAGAATTTATCTCGCTTCTGCTCGCAGAAAGTGATTCCCGCGTTCGTTCGAACCTATATAGTCGTTACCTAGTAACAGGGGTAAACAGCTGCCACTCTGATGACGCAAACATACCGTGGTTCGGAATCCAAAAAACACAATATGAACACCACAAACTAGCGGGGGCAGTAGGAGGGGGAGCAATCGAATTCAGGCTCGGACCAGGCAAACGAACCAAGTGTGAAAGTAAAAACTAAAAATATTTATTTAATATTTATTTAATATATAAATATTTGAAATAACAAAAACAAAAAAAATTGCAAAAACATAAAATTACTAAAATTAAAATGAAAACTGAAAATATAAAACTAATTCAAAATATAAAGTGAAAGTGAAAAAGTGACGTTACATGTGGCCAATTATGGTGACCCATACTCGGAATTAGGTACGAGACTCGAACCCACAACCTTTGGGTTATGAGTCCGACTCTCTAACCATTAGGCCACGACTTCCCAAATACTAAATAATAAATACTATAATATATAATAAATACTATAATATATAAATAATACTACTATAATATATAAATAATACTACAATAACACATAGCTCATTGTTTAATATTTCAGACATAAAAAAGTCTTTTGGCACCGGTGGCACTGAAATGACCTAGAAACTAGTCTATATATGATGGACAATGACAGACATCCTATTGAAACAATGCAGGGCCAAGCACATACATATAGTCCAATAAATGATCTAACAGCCAATAAATCAATAAAAAGACATATGTGAAAATCTATGCTAAGAATTAAATTTGACTTGTTTTTTTTTTGGCTGGGCACCCGTTTGGATGGACACTGACCACTACCCAAAGCAACACCCTGGTTTAGCACAACTTTGGGCCTGTGGTAAGGTGAGCCAGTTTGTGTTGTTTCCTTTTTCTGTTTAATAGGTGAAAACAAAACAAAACAGAGCAGAGCTGTTTATCAGTTTGAAGAAAGCAACTTATATAAGACTTGTAATGTCCAACAGCAACTGAGGCAACATGAACCAAAGTATAACAAAGATGTCTGAAGGGTTTAATTTATACTGTATTATTTTGCCAACTCAAATAGATTCACTGCTTCAAGCTGTGTCATATTTATGGCCGTTGATTCAATGTACCCCAGGCCTACTGGATCTTACCCAACTCCCAGCATTCTGGCGGAAAACATGCTTGAGCCATCAGATAACTTTTGTGTTTTCGTTTAATGTGTCACATCACAGCTCATGAGCGCACCAACGAAGCTGTGGCTCATTTTACCCCAGTGTGACCTTAAACCTACTCAGATTTTTCTCCCTATCTGCTTCTGCTTTTCATCTGCTTTTCACCCCCTGGCAATGATTTTCTGTTTTTTGGGTGTTTGTGTTTATTCTCAAATTCTGCCTCACTCTTTAATCTTCCTTTATGAACATGTCATCCAGCATCTAGGCAAACTGAGACAGAGAGTAAAGACTTTTCATGATATTTGATCTGCCTAAGACCCAGACACCTACACCAAACCCAATCAAAGGGTGAATAATACAGACCTTTCTTTCTTTCTTTCTCTCTTAAACACACACACATAGTGGCAGTGGTCTCGGGTGACCTGTTGTGTTCTACTTCTTTCTCTGTGGGTCATTAGCAATGCAATCTTAACAGGGTATAAAGCAATCTGCCCCCTGAGACTGCCAGAATATTCAAAAATCCACATGCTGCAATTGGCCATAAAACACTAACATAAAGCTGGCTGGTGCTCAACATGCCACAAATGGCAAACCAAAAGTTCATGATAGAAACACAAGAGCTGAATGAATCTGTCAAAGAGGATTTGGAGATTAAGTGTAAGGACAAAAATGTTGCTATAAACAATGAAACAAAGAAATCTTTGAGGTAAATACCTTTCTTAAGCGGCTGTAAGTGAAATGGACACAAGAGTCTTAGACATGTGAGCTGGTACAGCTGCCACCAAAGCTAGCATGCACACCTTGGATCTAAGTGCATAAACATTGGCCAAAATTAATGTCACACATTTCTGACTCGTATCAGGTTTATGGAATGTTGAAGATCACTCGATATTTTTCAGAAACTAGAAAATAGGTTTTTGTTCTTCTCTTCTACTTTCCACCCTAAATGTACTTTTTTCATAATCAAACTAATTTAAATCTACAATCACCATGTATTTGTATTTAAAGTTAAATAGATTTGATCTAAAAAATATTGGCAAGACCATTACCGTCCATTAAAAACATAGTGAAGAGCAAACATCTCACAAAAGAGTGTGAATGTTCAGATATTGACTCTAAAAAGATCACACAGTACATGAGCTCTGATTTCTAAACACAATCACTTCATCCTTTGGCATTTGGCCCCTTATTATAGCAGTGCTGATTTAACATGGACAGGTCTGTCCCCTAGTGGAGAATGACCTGCATAACCTGTAACTTCAGCTTCACTGCAACATTTATGGACATTTACAGTTTTGGCAAGAATGTCAAACACAATATGTGCAGACAAAAAAACATCTGATAAATATTTTCATATTCATGTCGTGTCAGTTTAAATGTTCTTTAAACCACAGAACGATGTTGAGGAAGCAGTCAGACTGAGTGTTGACTTTAGACAGCGAATGACCCTCATCACTGTACCACAATAACCTGAGAGACAGACAAAGAGAGAGAACGAGAGAGTGTGTGTGATAAAGACAGGAAAAAAGAAAGAGCAGACTTCAGAATAGTGAGTGATTAGTGGTTGATTGCAGTGGGTGTTTCAAAAGCCAAGGACAAACACTGCCAAATGAATTCAATATTTAACTGAAAATGTACTAAAACAACATACAGTTTCATACGTTTGGGGTCAGTAAGATCTTTTTTTTTAAGTAATACCTTTATTCAGCAAGGATGCATTCACTTGATAAAAAAAAAAAAATTTCTAATGTTACAAAATATTTCTATTTCAAATAAATGCTGTTCTTTTAAACTATCTATTCATCACAAAATCTTAAAAAGAAAAAAAAAAGTATCACGGTTTCCACAAAAATATTAAGCAGCACAACTGTTTTCAGCATTGATAATAACAAATGTTTCTCTGGCACCAAATCAACCACATAGAATGATCATGTGACAGAAGACTGAAGTAATGGCTGTTGAAAATTCAGCTATCATAACAGGAATAAATTATATTTTAGAATATATTAAAATAGAACACAGTTAGTTTAATTTGTACAAATATTTCAAAATGTTTTAATTGTATTTTCAATCAAATAAATGCAGCCTTGGTGAGCATAGTCGACTTCTTCATAAAAAACAAAAATAATAATAATCATAAAAAAAACTGTAAAAAATCCCAAACTGTATAATATTCTGCAAAAAGAAACAGGTTATTATCCATTGACAAGGTTGTTGTAGATGCCATTAATGGCCAATATCAGCAATCTCAAAATGGCCAAATTTAATCATCCTAGTGACTAATAATATCAGTATAATATGGGTGTTTACTAAATGAAGGTGTTTGTTTGTTAGTGTGTGTACCTGACAGGTGTGCTCCTGCTCTTGAGTGCTCTGTAGAGCTCCAGACCCTGATGAGGTGATACTCTCCTGTCTCTCATTGTCAAGCTAAACTGATCTAATGATAAACAAAGAAACAAAGTACACACAATCAGATAGATATCCTTAAACTCTGATCAGAGCTCCAGAGTCCAGACTGAAAAAAAGACCAAAGAGCCACTGGCTACTGACATGAATCAATAGTTTCCAAATTACAGAATGGCTCAGTATAAATGTGTATCTTGAACTGCACTACTGTATCATTCAAAAGTTTGGGGTCGGTAACATTTGTAAATATTTTTGAAATAAGTCTCTCATGTTTACCAGCTTTGCATTTATTTGATCAAAAATACAGTAAAACAGTAATATTGCGAAATATTATTACCATTTAAAATAACTGTTTTCAATTTCAAAATGTAAGTTATCTTTTGATGGCGAAGCTGAATTTTCAGTAGCCATTACTTTAGTCTTTTCTTCAGTGTCACATGATATTTCAGAAAACATTCTAATACTGTATGCTGATTTGGTGCTCTAGAAACATTTCATAGTGTTATGAATTTTGAAAACAGTTACTCTGCTTAATATTTTTGTGGAAACTGTGATACATTTTTTCAGACAACAAGAAGTGTTTCTTACCATCTTCGTACACTTTTCCATGTTTATTTAGAGCTGTAAGGTCCAAACGTTTCTCCAGACCATTTTGGCCCCAAACCTACCAAATGAAAAAACGAGGATTAAGAATCATACTTTAATAATTCAGTATTTAAAAATCCAAGACATTAGCCATTACCTCCAAGTACTGACGTCCTGCTTCCTCCGAGTTGTTTACTTGTAGTCTTTCTTTTTATCTCTTGAGGATTCATGAATATCTGCATATTGTTTATATATCTCTTACTCTTTCTCTATATGCAAGCTTGTTCCAGACGGCAGCACATGCTCAATTTTGTCATGTTTACACAGTAGAGTCCATCTCTGAGAGAAACACAGTTTCACCCCTCTCCAAATCACACTGACTCCAACATACAGAGAAAGAGAGTTGAGAAGCAAGCACCATGAAGTCTTCATATAACTAAACTAAGTAAATAGTGAATATACCATAAAACCACACTTTAAACGACATTTAAAAATGAAGAACTCTAGTGAAAAAAATGAGTAAAAAGCAAAAGAGTCCTCCGTTAGAGATCCATGTAATACTAAGATTTACTTATGCTTCTATAAAATTCTATGCTTCAGTAGATTTTAATACTTGAAGGAACAGAATATTAATTTATTCCTATGACCTCATTTCAAGTAAAATATATACATTTAAATGCTTGTAATTTCTTAAACGCATTATTTAGTACTTGCCCTTGTGCCGTATTGCTCTTCTTCTGTGACCCAGTAAATGTTTCAAACATTTGCTTTTGATGGTGGGTTTGAACATCTCAGGCAAACAGAAAGGACAGTGGTACAAGGAACAACAGTCCTTACATTTCTGGAGAGCTGGCTGCTCCTCTCCTCGCAAAATAGTTTTGTGTAGCTATGAAATACAAAGGAAAAAACATTAACACCTTAAAAAACCTTGATGTGTCTCCTGATGGGCATTTCAGACAAGTGCTTTGAATTTTTAGGTACAATGTCAAAATCTTACAGTGTAATTTAAAGCAAAATTCATGTCATTATATGGCCAGGACCAAAATATAATACGGGGGAGGGACAATTAATCCATTACAAAAGAAACGCGCTGAAATAACAGCTGATCCATTGACGGACTCTTCCAGGCACAGGCCGATTTGCAGGTCTGCAGCTGGTCGCGTCTTGCCGCTGCATCAAACGGTCACTCACCTGTAGCGTTATAAACTCTATTTTGGTAACCTTGCTTGTTCATTCGTGACACAATATGAGTTGATAGATCTACCTTTATTGCTAAGTATGCAGAAATGTTAGAATTCACCTTTGTATGTTGACTTGTATGGCTGAACATTTAAGCCAAACTTGTTATGAGTCTACTACGTCTAAAATCTCGCGAGAGTACCCATGAAAGAGACGCGTAAAAAGCTTTTCAAAATAAGAGTTACAAAACATGTGCATGACCCTAATGATAGTTACTTAAAATGAAATATAATAGCAAACGAACAATAAATGTATACGTTTAAACTGACTGTATCAAACAACACATTTTAATATGTAATTAAATACCCAGGCTGATAAGATTTGTAGAGCAATTCTAGTCATCACACACTTTCTTCACAATTTTTTTTTCTCTTACTACAAATACATCCGCGCCTGTCAAAAAGACTCCCAACACTGTTAAGGATAATTACATAATTTATTTTGTGTTTTCTCTTCCAAAATCCTGCTGCTGCATACAGTACTTTTGCGTCAAAGAAAACTTATGACATGCTGGTTTTTGATATTTAGAAAGAAATTCAAAAGAAATGTTGAAAGCATGATCTAAATGGGCAGACATGAGCTTGTGGTGAGGGTACAATGATGCAAGAACCTTATTTGACTTCATCACACTGACCCAAAAAAATAAAAAATAAAAATAAAAAACAACAACGTTTCACATCTTAATTCTACTCATCTTCTGAAACCCCTTTTCAGAAGATGAGTAGAATTAAGATGTGAAATATGGTTTATTTAGTGGCAGTGAGAGAGGTTTAACAAAACAGTCTACACTAACTCTGGCAACCTGCAGTCAAAGATGAATTTTCATTTGTTTGCATCATCAGAATGCATAATCCATTTATATAAATGGATATAGAAAAACTAAAAAAAAAATTACGTTTCTTGGCCTCTTTGTTTGTAGCAGAGCTGTAAAAAGTTCATGTTTCAATGATAAAAATTCTCTTTTGTCCCAAAAACACTTGAGGAGGTAAAACAGGTTTCAACAGAAAAGCTGAATACAGCCTTACAAGAGGTTGTTATAAAGATACAATATTTCATGTTTGTTTAATTGTAGGATTCCTAGCTTTCACACTGTGATGTTAAATAAAAACACAACACCACATACACACGTGCACACACCCAGCCTTTCACACTCAGACAGTCACGCATGTCCATTGTCAAGTCTCTGGCTTGGCAGTATGTCAAACTATAATTTCAAGTGAGCCGAGGGGATTTTAAGGATGTAGTGTTTCTCTCTTTGTCGCCTTCATCCTCACATCACGTCGGCACGTTTGTCCCTCACTTTGTTCCTTAATTTAGTCCGAGCTTTGAATGCAGCAGAGTTAAACAGATGCTGTGAAGAGACAAACCAAAGTTGCATAAATATACACACAAAACCTTAACGAAAAAATAGTGCTGATTTTATTTGCATTTTTTGGCAGACAGCTCCCAAAATCAATTGAATCTGACTTCACTCTGCAAACTAAGACTTCTTGTTATGTCAGTGTCACCTTTCGTTATTTATTATAAGCGAAAAGGTTCAAGATTACCCTCTCTGTGCGGGAGATCCTGCTGGCTTTGACAGACGCATCCAGGATGAGAGGAGGTCCGAGTCCAAAAATATCCCTTAATAAAGGATTAAACTACACA
The DNA here is from genome assembly GCF_001515605.1 of Sinocyclocheilus anshuiensis. Lineage (NCBI taxonomy): Eukaryota > Metazoa > Chordata > Actinopteri > Cypriniformes > Cyprinidae > Sinocyclocheilus > Sinocyclocheilus anshuiensis. The sequence goes on along the minus strand of NW_015538026.1, from coordinate 1,721,116 downwards.
AACAGACACAAAAACTCATTATAACAAACCTTACAGAGCAGTGGTTCTCAAACATGGGGTTGGGGCCTGTATGGGGGAGCTCAAGAAACCTCAATGGGAGCCTCAAGATGACTTTAAATTATTTAAAACAAGCTAAAAGCATTAAAATAAGTCACAAAAACTAAAAACTCTACAAAAATGGTCTACAAAAACCTTGATATATGAGGTAGCCTAATTATGAATAAATTTGATTTGTAGTCCTGGAAATGTCACGAAAATTAACAGAATTTTAAAATGCCATAGGTATTTTATAAAGAATATATATTTTTCTAGTAATGACAAGCTGTAAATTGTGTTAGAGTAGAAATTGAGAGTGAAAAACTTTTAAAACCCTTAACCAGTAAATCACAAACATCACATTAAATCATTGGTTAAATAAAGTAGGATCCCTGAACATTCAGCTCTTGAAATACCAAAACTTAATACAGTATATACAGAAACTTTCACTACAAAGCACTGAATTTCTGATTTGTTTTAATTAGAATCAGAAGCTTGCATTTCAATTCTGATTTCATTCAATATTTATTCATTTAGAAAGATTTTAATCAACATTTTTCTCTAGTACTACACAGTGTTATTTATGCCAAGCATGATGCCAACAGTGAGCTGCAATTGGTCCTCCTCACCTGTAGGTGGTGTCTGACTCCAGACTCGAGCACTTCCTTAAAGGCATCATAAATCTTGCGGCGCATCCAGCCATCAATGTAGATGACCTCAATCCCAAACTGGATCTTCTCCTCTGTGAAATCTTCATTCTGAAAATAGGAAGGAATGTTTGGTCTGATGTCGGTAAATCTTAAAACCATAACCATCTAAGACAGTCCTGGATCAACTTGGCTTATTAGCCCTGCATGCAAAGTTGCTATAAAATATTTGGATGTAATTTAATGACATGTTATTTAAAAATAAAAAGGCATGAGTTGTGGTTCTCCTTTCACCTCAATGTAGTGCAGCACCTCTCTGAAGATTGAGCGCTGTTTCCTGCGGTCATTTTTAGCACGATGTTTATTTCCATCAGTTGCTAGGCTCTTTAGACTGTCACACAATGCATTGCAGTCCTCATACTCAAACTCCTGAAACACAACACACATTATGTACACTGCCATCTTCTTGACATGCAAACTTATTCACCCTTACACAACACACACCTGATCGATGTCCCGTCCCAGTTCATACAGCAGAGCAATGGTCTCCCCCACAGCAATCCTGAAGTTCACCTCACTGCTTTCTAAACACGCATGTAGATGTGGCAAGTGGCTAAAAGACAGACAAAGACAAAGATCATTTTACAGACAAACAAGTCTATCTATTCAATCTGGGTGTTGTCACATGGCTTTTTTTTCACCCTGATGAAAGCAATACATAAAAATATTATAATGTCTTCTGTATTCACTGTGGCTTAGATATCAGAACTGTTTTGGATTGTGGCTTTGTAAAAACAAAGGCAAAAAGTTGCAAGCCCATTCACTATAAGGGTGAAAAAGACAAGAAAAAATCAAATGTGAAATAACCACAACATGACATTCTTCAGTGCCTAATTATAAAATTATAAAAGCTACTTACAAATGAGAAATAAAAAAGTGACTCATCTTGAGTGATTCATCCAATACCACGAGAGGTGCTGGCAATTTAAAGTCATAGTACAATAGTATAAGCTATAACAAGGAAGGATATAAAAAATAGTGAGAGCATAGAAAAAGTTTTTTTTGTTGTTGTTTAAGTTCTTTTTGTTACTAAAGTTCAGCAAGGAGGTATGGGTAGATTTGTGGGTCCAAGCATTATCAAAACAAGTATTGGCCGTTCCTCGGTAAATGTGTGTTTATCTTGCATTTGCTTTTTTGTTGTCCTTTATCACCTTTATAGTGTGCAGACCCTTTTTTTGCACAATTTGGACTATTGTGGCTTATGCACCTACACTTTCTGTACTTTTTTTTTAGGTGCAGTGAGTTTTTGGTAGAGTTTGAGTTTGTGCAAAGATGTGTTCTCTTGCGATTCAAACTCACTGGTTGAGAATGGTGTTAATGCGTGACGCAGTGCAGAGGGTGCAGAGCAGAGCCCACGACTGCAGGGCGGCGCTGTGGAGTGCAGGGGTCCCGGCTTTGACAGAGGGCAGAGTGCCATCACCCAGGGGATATGCACCCATAAACACACTCTCCAAATGACCAAGAGATTTTAGCAGGTCCTGAAAAAGACAGGAGGAAAAGACAGATGATACTTCTACAAACATGCGGATCTATAAATATTCATATGCATTTTACAAGATCTGATCATACCTCTGCATCATCTGAGGCAGACACGTAGCAGCACATACCCAGAGCTCGAGCGCACTGACAAAAGGTGGAGATATAAGTAAACAATCCCATTTTAAATGTTTATGTAATCGAACAAATAAAAGTTTATAGACGTATATTGAGGCATCAACTCACACTCTGTCGAGCTGACAGGCTGGCACAACTGTCAATCAAGATGGAGCTGAGGATGGGGCGGAGCATCTTGAAGCCCTCCTCACCTTCAACTCCGCCCCCGAGCTGCATGCACAAGAGAGCGCACACTGTAGCAGCAGCGGCCTGCTCCTCTCCTCCACCTACAGATAAAAGACACTTTATCAAGTTAGTAAACCCAGTTTATTTGCAAAGAGAAACCACAGATAACATGTCTACATCCAAGTGCAGCCTGGGATTTCTCTACATATTATAAAAAAGAAAATACGTGAATTTTCATATAATAAAAAAAAATGTAAGTAAAATATAAAAAATAATAAAATGTTACATTTTAAAGGGGTCATATGATGTTGCTAAAAAGAACATTATTTTGTGTATTTGGTGTAATGAAATGTGTTTATGCGGTTTAAGGTTAAAAAAAAACATTATTTTCCACATACTGTACATTATTGTTTCTCTTCATTATTGCCTTTCTGAAATGCGTCGATTTTTACAAAGCTCATC
>NW_015538026.1:1712705-1717503 GCF_001515605.1 Sinocyclocheilus anshuiensis | reverse complement strand
TTTTTACACGTTGCATCGCGCCGCGTAAACATAAAACCATGTCTGCATTTTTGATCGGAGAAATGACAAACAACAAGTGCTACTCTACACTGCTCAAAACTCGCGTTTGAATCGTCAAATTCTTTAAATTTAAAAAACGTACTTACAGTCTGTGAGTCAGAACAGCCAGCATTGTAGTCTACTCTACCAAGATCAGGAAACAGTCCTCCATAAAATGTGCTGCACACAGCTGAATATTTGGGTTGAACTGTTCTGGAATAGTGTTGTAAATACAACTTAACCACTGATTTCTAGTCGTGTCCTCTTTTGGAAGGCCAAACAAAGTAGTTTCGCTTTCACAACGAAACACATCGTCACACACGGCGGCCTTGAGTGAGCGGCGGCCGGCGGATTCGACGAAGGAGTGGCCGGCGGGCTTGCGGCAACCACATGTGACGACCCCGGGCTGGACTTGAATTTTGACAATGTGTGAACACAAAAATTCCTAATTCACACCTTTCCTCAAGCTCCTTTCCAGACAGTCACTGATGGTGAAACGTCTCTCTAACAGGAACTCATACAGGACTCTGGAAGAAAACCCCAAGCGCAGACTTTCTAGTGCAGCCAGACGGGTCTTAGCACTGAAAAACACATAAAAGATAAGAGTGAAACAGCTGCAAAGCTCATTTAGTTTTCAGTAACTGTGTGTGCTTGCATTCCTCACTGTTGCGTCAGCATATTGATACCTTTTTTCCATCAGATTGTCGATGCATTGCTTCAGTTTGTCTTCTGTTTCTTCCTGAGCAGTTTGTTCATCTACCACCTCACCTGCACAGCACAGAGAATCAGTGTGTGGATGTTTTTTTTTTTTGCAGTTGTATACTACTGGCAATATATATTTGTGCTAATGTTTGTGCATGTATGATGTGATTTGCATGTCTCTGGGTACCTGTGCCCTCCTCTATGACTGACGCGCTCTCACTGGCGCTGCTGTAGTGACTGAGAACATCCGACGCTAAATCATCATCACTCACACCAGACTCGCCTCTCGCCCCATTTCTCCCTAAAACAGTGAGAGACATGATGAAGAGATACACAGTGAACATTAGTTTAATGGTTTAATTCAATGAAAGATGGGAATGATCATAGGTTAGGCAGATGGGTGTGTCATAGTGTGATCATGTGTGTTTTAACTGTCCACAAAGTTCATATACCTAAACCCTCTGCTTGGACAAAGCCAGAAGATTCACTTCAGTGCTCAGATAAAACAAACACACATGTAGGGATTGCAAAACCAGTCTGTTAGTTTCAATAATCTAAAGAGCGTCCCATTAACTTTAACATAAAGTGTGAACAGTCCGACTATACAGAAAATCTAATTAAAACCTCTTTCACTCTCACATACACACTTCTAAGCAAACCAACAACTCAGAAACAGAGCTCTGATTTGGGTCAAAGTTCAGTGTGGCCTCTCTCAAACACACATATACACACAAACGCCCACCTGTTTCCCACTGAGGTACCAGCAGACCTTTAGTTTAACATGAAAGTGTCAGTCTTAGAAACATGAGGATTTGTAAATGGCATGTTTTAAAATTAAAAATGTACTGAAAAAAACAATTTTGATAATTAAATTGTGGAAGACAGATTAAAGTGGAGAAATATCCTCCGAGACTCTATCCTCTTTAAATCAAACTGTCTCTCTGCACTGATCCACTCTGGATCATGATCTTCAGTGATCAGGTTAATCTCTAAAAGATAGGTCATGCAGTTCCTACTCTTGAAAAGATTAAATCAAACATATTGAAACTATTACACTATATTTATTTGTGTTTCAAACAGCCTTACTAGATATTGCCTAAAATGATGTTTGATTTAATCAATGAGTTTGATTTAATCATGATTTAACTTGATCAGTCTAATTTCCTTGAGAGGATTTTAGTAAAGATGTGACTCATTTGTAAGTTGGTCTGCTTAATGTACAGGTGCATCTCAAATTAGAATGTCGTGGAAAAGTTCATTACAATTAAAAGAACCAAAGACTTAAACTACTTCAGTCTGTGTGCATTGAATTTATTTAATACACGAGTTTCACAATTTGAGTTGAATTACTGAAATAAATGAACTTTTCCACGACATTCTAATTTATTGAGATGCACCTGTACATAACACACTACTGTTAAAATGTTTAGGATCGGATTGATTTTGTTTTTAAATAAGTCTCTTATGCGCACCAAGGCGCATATTATTAGATCACAAATACAGTACAAACAGTAATACTGTAAAATAATATTAAAACTTAAAATGAGTTTTCTATTGTAATATATTTTTAAAATTTACTCCTGTGACGGTAAAGCTGAATTTTCTGCAGTCATTACTCCAGTCTTCAGTGTCACATGATCCTTCAGAAATCATTCTAAAATGCTGATTTGGTGCTCAAGAAACATTTCTTAAAAAGAAAAAATATTAAGCACACAAAATTTTAATCTATTTCAAAAGCAGTTTAAATAAATATAACTAAAATGTTTGAAAACCTTTACCCAAAGCTTCAATCAACTGGTTCACTGATATGCAGATTTAAGCAAAAACACATTGAGAATAAAGTCAGAAGACTGTTTTAGAACTTAAACAAAAGGCCTCAAACTAGGAGTTCATCAATATCTCATCAATATGAATGCGACATTCCAATAGACTTTCAAATGGCAGTCTAACTGTTGTACCAATACATGCATCAGCATAACAAGACATATCAGCAGGGATGAGATGGGAAGCAGCAGTGCATTCAGCAGAGGATGAATACTATGTGGAGTATGAGTCTGGAATGGTTGGGAATTTATGAAAAACAATCCACAGTATCCTCAGACTTTGCAGAGTCAAAATGTGGATAGAAACAGTTAAGTCCAAATATTTTGACTTGAGTTCCAGTACTTTCCAGAAGCCTCATCGCTCAGTGGAGCTGAACCTGCAACAGACTGGACACATGTGATTCCCAAGCAGCAGGGGGGACTTTAGCATTTAAATTCCATCATAAAAAGGTCAAATGACTACTTTTGTTAAACATCCATGTTTCGCTATGATTGCTCAAAGGCCAATGAAAAACAACGTTAGCTGCCTCAGCGAAACAGCTGCTTGGTGAGACAATAAAAGCCTCTAATCGTGATAATGAATAATGATTTCCAGTATAATAGGAGTCAAAAGGAACACGTTTCTGGTTTGTACCAATGAAGAGGTAGTTGACCTTTACTGATGGGGCTGTGGATGTACTTTTGACCAAATTTGACCTTTCAATTCATGAAAGGCATTAGACAAATGAGAGAAGATGTAAACAAATACACATGAATGGATATACACATGCAGCTTATTAAACATTAATGGGGTGAGAGGCATGAGGTCACAATCAAGATCAGGTCATGCTACCTGCACGTGACAGGGCAGTCTTTGACAACTGCAGCTGAAGCACTTCCTGTCGAAGTGAGCCTGCTCACAGTGAACAGGAGGAAGAGAGAGATTAAACCAGGTCTTATCTGAGATCAGTTTGACATTTCAAACATTTAACTGTAGGACAAGGCCAAATGACAAAAACTGCTACTCTTGCACTCTGAAGTTGCCTCAAATTACTTCTCAAATCTTTCAAATGTATAACCCTGCTGGTCTCCTAATCTGGTTTTACTGGTCTAGTTTGCTGGTTTTGGTCATATTTAAACTGGTCAAAATGGAAATTCACCTTGTCCACCATCTAGCTACATACAACAATTTTATAGCAGTTGTGAAACCACCTGAAACCAGCTAAGACCAGCAAACCATCGTAGGCTGGTTTAAGCTTTTTTTCAGTAGGACATTCACACGAGTTCAATAAGATTTGTCATTCAGAGAAATAACTCTTCAGCACTCACTGTCAGTACTGTCACAAAATAGACCAGTTTTTAGGGGTGTGCACAGAGTCGAATATTCAATCTGTAATTATTATTTGAAAAATAAATACACTATTCGAATTTTACTACGCGTTGCATTGCTGGCCGTAGATGTTAATCCTAAGCACGCAAACTAGTCAGTTCTAACTAAATGAACTGGGTGGTGCTGTGGAGCGTGTTAACAAGTTATTGTTTTTGATCACAGAATGTTGTCTGCCTCACAAAGTTTGGAATTACTTTAATTAAAATGATCTTACTAAATGATCTTACAAAATGGAATTACTTTTGATCAAATCAATCAGTGAAACTGAATTATCATAATATCACCACCACAATGAGAAATCACATGAAATCCAAACACCAGTGGACTGAATAAAGACAGCTGTCCATCACTGCATTCACGACTGCAGGTAAGCGCAACCAGCTATGCCCCGAGTGAGCCGAGAGAGCTTATCTGATAGCCAAATGATCTTGAGACATATGCTTCCTTTAAAGGGGTCATAGGATGCTACATGCACTTTTACAAGTTGTTTGAACTGAAATGTGTGTTGGCAGTTTGTGTACACAACCACCCTATAATGATAAAAATCCACCCAGTGTTTTTTTTTTTTAATCTACTAAAATCTTTACCCCTTTCCCAAATTGAGCCGATCTCAGATGCATGTCTGTGTGACGTCACACAGACAGGCCCCTCCCACGATAGTTTGATTGACAGTAGCGTTTCAGCACAGACTGGACTGGTGTCTTATCTTAGACCCGCCCTGAGTGAGCTGTCATCAGTTCGCCATTGTTTCACCGCCGGAGCAGATGTAGACAAGAATGATTTCTAAGTGATTGAGTTGTTCTGTTGTTGGATGTAATAATGAACATAGCAGTCCTCATTTACTCCCGACATCTGAGCCGCTGAA
>NW_015538026.1:1710105-1712489 GCF_001515605.1 Sinocyclocheilus anshuiensis | reverse complement strand
GCAGCTCGGAAGAGAGGGGCGGGGTCAGCAGAGCTCATTAACATTTAAAGGAAAATGCTACAAAACTGCATGCTCGGAAAAGAGCTGTTTTTGACAGGGTAAAAAATTTTTTACACTACCATTGAGAAATTTTAACCAAACTATGTTACAGACTTTTCATTAAGACTAAAGAATCATATCAACTTGTGGAAAATGGGCATCATATGACCCCTTTAAGATTCCTCGAGGGAGAGTGGTTTAAGAACAGAAAACACAAAGCGCTGTAAGAAACTTTGCTAGCACACCGTTATCTTTGTGTCTCTGGAACGTCTGTGTCAGCGCGCGTTCTTATTCAAGGAGCCAGCTTTCACCCGAACATGTGGATATTATTGTTTTTCTCAACATGTGAAACAACCTAAACAGGATAAACATAGGCCGACTTGAGTGTATGTAAGTTCTGTACTGTAATTGGCATGGTCTGCTTTATTTTTTTTCCATTTGCTCTGCTTGGACTTGAATGCTTTTGTTCTTTATATACATATATTGTTTACACACGTTTTCAACTGAAAGGAAACCTTGAGACATAACGTAAGGTTGTTGTAGAACATTGTTTTGTATAATGCCTATAAGCTTGTTCGTAAATGGTGACAAAAGCTTAACTATTAAAAAATTATGTATTTCTCATTAAACGTAATTTAAATAAACCAATATTTGAATATTCGTTTTTATGAGCCCAAATATTCGAATACAATATTTTTGAAAAATGCCCATCCCTACTTTCTTTTTTTTGCCATGCTTGCATTTTGCCACACTGCATGTGACGCGGCTCTGCTCGTGAACTTATAAAAAAAATATATATATCATTTTTAATCGGAAATCCAGTTTTGCATTGAAACTAAGAGTTGAAAGTTTAATCAATGACTTATCTAATATCACAGCTCGCGTGAGTAGTCCGAGAAGGCCCGGTTTTCGCGGCTCCGTGATACTTTGGCTAAATATACACGAGCAGGCATGAGCTTCACCTGTCATGCTGCAGACGGAATAACCCTGACAGTCAATCACTTTGCTTCTATCCTTACTGCAGAGGTAAAAGGCAAACACGGTTTCTAAAATAGTCATTGTTAAATATTTTGCTTATTATGCACAATTCAAATATTTAGATGACTGGCGCTTGAAATAACACTGTAAATGTTGCTGAAATGGTTGCAAAGAATATGCCTCATCAATTTTCAATCTTTTAATCTTTTTTGCTTAAAATCGTAAAGGAAATAAATAGGGGGGGACTCAGTTTCCAGTTGGGCAATTTGTCACCCAAACAAGCATGTAACGTTAGTCGTATTTTAAAATGTTACATTACTTGATTGTTTTAGCATAAATATGTGATAATTTAGTGAGGTTTTATGCTTACAATAAAACATACTTTACCAGTGTTTTAAAAACAATAGTTCCACGTACCGACAAATGTTATGAAAACAAGTATTTACAATTATGCAAGTATACTGATCTTGTTTTAAGGATATGTTGCTGGAAGAAACCACAAAAATATTGCTTGGTGATATTTTGTCGTGTGACCATGTTTATTCTGTCTGTGACAGCAGGAGGTGTTAAACTCACCCTTACTTGAACTGTTCCCACCGCGTTTCCCCTTTTTGCTTCGTGGCATTCTGACAGCCGCTCCAAAACACCGAAGCCCAAAGGAGACAGATTATAGAGAACAAGAGGCTGTAGTCAGTCAACGGTTTATCAATAATCCCAGCCGAGAAATCCTTCCCAGAGTATCAAAATACTGCGATCTGTGCAGTTTGGCCCCACGCTTTAGGCACCACCAACGCAAGGTGCGCCTCACACCGAAATCAAAATACTTAGAATTCCGTCTTAGTTTTAGTATTTATTATCTATGGTTGTCCCCAGGTAACCGATATCTAATGCCAGGTTGTGATGGTAAATGTTTCTGGAAATGTTTAGGACGGAGGATCGTGCACGTTGCGGCTCCAGCTTCCACCATCTTCCCATCGGTAACAGCCTGCACACCCGGCACGCTCCTCCTCTACGGCTCACACAACAGCAGAGAAGTATGGGTAATGTAGTTCGCTGTATTATTCCAACCCAGGGCTTCTGCGAGAGACGTAAAATAGAGAAATACAGTTCCCACAATGATCAGCCATTCAGAACTGTTTGGTTTGCAGTCTGCAAAAAAGTAACATCTTTATAAACGTTCCTGTATGAAAATAATAAGGACGCGAAACAGAACTGTCAGTATACCGTGACTCTTATGGTTTTATGTTGCTAGTAATTCTCATTAAGTGAGACGGTGGTACATGTGGATGTCCGTTTATCAACACCGTTTATAAAACCCATTCACTCTTTAACAAGTTAATTATTCATAGTAACAATACTTTTTACTA
>NW_015538026.1:1697421-1710033 GCF_001515605.1 Sinocyclocheilus anshuiensis | reverse complement strand
TAAAAAGAGGGGGAGGATGAGGTGGGGGGCAACCAATCAAGTAAGTTTATAAAATTATATAGAATAAATTTAATTATCCTACCACATTCCAAAAAGAAACAAAAATGGAAATGTTCTTTCAAACCGAAAGACTTCAGAGTGATGTGGTCTAAAGTTAATGACATTAATAATACTACAGCTTGACAACCTACTCAAAGAAATTAGGCACTTTTCTAATATAGTTTATCTCATTCAGATTGGCTTTGTTCATTATTTTATCATTGTACATCATAAAGCTATGACACTAAAACAGTACACTGGCATAAAATGAGCCAGATGTGTGGCAAACTTATTAAAGGAATCTCAGTCAGTAGTCTTTAAAACAGATGTCACCTTCCCACACTCAAACTAACATTTTAAGTGCTCTATGTTAGACACACACACAGAAACAGCAAGTGGTCCTTTCCCACATCCTGAAATTCCATTTGATTTGAATTTCAAGTGAAGTGGCCAAAATGTTGTGCAATTATTACAGAATGTCCTGGAATGTAATTTAAATGGAAGTAAATTATGTTTGTGTTTATAGTTTGCATTATGGAATGCTCAATGTTGGCGCGTGTCTCAGGCTTTGCGTAATCTCTAATGTTGGTCTCCATTCCAGCGGCAATCCAGTGGCAGTGACCTCCACTACTAAATACTACCAGACAGGTCTTCAACAGACCCTCTTGTAAACACAGATGATTTTATGATCAGTAGGTCTACTGGCCCATGTAGTACTTGGTGGGCACGAATGGCATCTTGCTGACCACTGCTGGCACTTCTTTCTTCCTCACTTCCACCTGCATTGATGTGCCCACTTTACTGAAGGCAGCTTCCACGTAGCCCATGGCAACATTTTGTTTGAGGCAGGGGGAGGGGCATCCACTGGTGACCTCACCTAAAATAATGTGGGTGGGAAAGAAAATCATACAGGTTCAGAATGACATGACGGTGAATAAATGATGATGATTTTAAACCATTCCTTTAAACACACATGCGTTTGTTACCTATAACCCTGCCGTCAGATGACAGGATTGGTGTGTGCTGTCTGACAGGTGGTCCAGTGGAGATCAGTCCCACTCTCTTTCTCTGAGTTTTTGCCTTTATTTGTGGAACAATGATGTCAGCACCGGGAAAATCTCGTGCCTGTCGACGGCGCTTACCTTAACACACACACAAATACATTAGCATTAAATAAACATGCATGGGATATGATAATAAAAGTCTTGACGCACCTATAGTCCAAACAAGACTTGCTTCCACAGGTGTGGTGGTCTCATCAATGTCGTTGCCATAGAGACAAAGTCCCGCCTCCAGCCTGAGACTGTCTCTGGCACCGAGACCAGCGAGTTTCACCTCACTATCGGCTAACAACTTTTCAGTCAGTGAGACAATGTCTCCACTTGGTACTGAGATCTGAATAAATCATAAATAAAGAAAATACAAGAACATAAACTTTACAGACATGCCAAAAAACAAACAATAACCAACCCCCCAAAACGAAAGTGTTTAAAACTAGCTAGTTTAATTTTGTTATTAGATAATAGATAATTAATCTATCAGACATTTCTAACAGTTCTTACACTGTAAATAAAAATGAGATTTGTGCCTCTAATAATTTCTAATAGTCATGAGACACAAAAGTTTAGAATCTAAGATTTTTTATATTTTTAAAAGAAAGTCTCTTATAATCACCAAGGCTGCATTTATTTGATCAAAATACAGTAAAAACAGTAATATTGTGAACAATTAGTACAATTTAAAATAACTGTTTTATATTTATTCCTGTGGTGGCAAAGCTGAATTATTCTAGTCTTCAGTGTCACATGATCCTTCAGAAATCATTCTAATATGCTGATTTGGGGCTCAAGAAACCTTTAAGTTTATTATCAATGTTGAAAACAGTTGAGCTGGTTAATATTTTTGTGGAAACCATGATAGATTTTTTTTTTTGATGAATAGAAACTGTAAACAAACAGCATTCATTTGAAATAGAAATCTTTTGTAATATTATAAATGTCTTTACTGTCACTTTTGACCAGTTGAATGCATCTTTGTTAAATAAAAGTATTAATTTATTTAAAAACCTCAAACTTTTGGACAATAGTAAATAATTTCAGTATAGTTGTCATACAGTCAGAAGGAGATCACACCCACCTCAACTCCATCCTCCCCTGTATATCCGCAGCGCGTGACCCTACAGCCCTGAATGCCAAACACTGGGGTCAAAACACTGGTCATAAAGGTCAGCTTCCTGAGGTCATCACCCACACCTTTCTGCAGAACCTGGGCCATTGATGGGCCTGCATTCAACATGAATAAACATATAATCAATGCTGAATCGAATGCCCCAAAAATTTACATAATACATTTAAATAACACGCATACACCAATGTATTCTAAAAATATAAAACAGGAATGTGGGCAGTATTACAATGCAAGAATACCACAGACCCATGACTTACCCTGCAGAGCAATAAGACTTTCGTCCATGAACTCCAAATCTACATCATGACCTGCTGCTTTAAACTCCTGCAGTCTGGCCTACAAACAAACACAAATACATCTGAGCAAACACATGTGTAAGCAAATAAATATATACAAATAAAAATTATAAACAGACTGACGGCATTAAAAAATCAGAAAAAAATGGAAATGAAAAATGTTAAGGAATTTTGACGCCCCCTTGTGGTGTTTAAGGGGGTTAATATTTTGGCAGGCTATTTGCACTAAGTGTAAAAAATAGCGATAAAGGCTATTTACACTAAGTGTAAATAGCAATTAGATGCTATTTGCACCAAGTGAAAATAGCATATTTTCTTAGCGATAGATGCTATTTACACTAAGCGCAAATAGTGATGGATGCTATTTACACTAAGTGAAAATAGCAGTATTTTTAACAATATGCTTTTTACACTAAGTGCAAATAGCGAGATTCTATTTACACTATGTTAAAATAGCAGGATTTTCTGCTATTTATACTAATTGCAAATAGTGGCAATTATCTGCACCTCAGTATTATAGTACATTATAATGCAATAATATGCAATAATAACGTATTGTGTAAATTATAATTTTAATTCAAATTATTAAATGGATGCCACCTTATTGGGACAATAAAGCCCTCCCTTCACCTACCCGATACCTTATTTTCAACTTTTTAATTATTTCCTTCATTTTTATTGAAAATAAATGTCTTTCCAATGTGATATGAGATTTGAAAAGGGAGAAAAAAAAGTTAGGCAAAAGGCGGATTCGAACCCGGGTCGATCGCACCAAAAAAAGACTACGTTACACGCGTTACCATCTACGCCACTAGAGCTAACAATTGATAACAGTCTTTTATAATGTTGACCAGCCCTATCACACGTTTGTGGGTGGAGCTAGTGTAAATAGCCTCTGCCAACAAGGCAGATATTTTCACAATTTTCACAGTCATTATAGAAAAATATTTGAATGCCCTGATCAACCAATCAGAATCAAGTAAATGAATATGTTTAATGATCATTAACTGTACTGGCCTGCATATGAGCAGAGTCTTTGTCCGCACAGCCAGCATTGGAGACAACATACAGGTAACCCTGGTCTGTCTTGGTCACTATCAGATCATCCATGATTCCTCCTTTAGTGTTTGTGAAGAGGGAGAGAGTGCCCTAGGAAAAAAAATAATAATTTTGGATGACTAAAGATTGCTTCTTTTTTTATTTCTATTTTTTACTAAAGTTAACAATTATTAGAACACTCTGTGTGTCTTACCTGGTTGTCTTTTAGTTCAGCAATGTCTCCAACAATCAGAGACTCTATGAACTTCACTCTGTCTCTACCATAGACTTTAGTCTATGAGGAGAAAACGGCAAATATTCATTAGACACACCTCACACTACTGTCTCAAAATAATGAATAGCCAATATTGTAGGTCAGATGTGGCATTTTAAGCTGATCTTTTACTTAATTTTTAAAACATGTATTGGATCAAAACAAACCATATGAATTGGTCTACATACAGTACATTAAATGTCTACACACTGACCTGCAGCATGTGACTGACATCGAAGATGGAGCAGTGCTGTCGTGTGTGCATGTGTGAGTTAATGTGACTGTCTTTGTACTGCACAGGCATACTCCATCCTGCAAACTCCACCATCTTACCACCCTGAGCCCTGTGGAATTCATATAGCGGTGTCTTCTTGAGCGCCACCTAGACACAGAGAAAAATCAATGCAAATAATACCTTTTGGATAAAGTTAATATTTATGTAATACAGTTAATAATATAGTTAATAATAACGATAATTATTATAGTAACACAGTATAGTATAAAATTTGTAGTGTGTTATTAAATCAGCTTAAGATACTGTGACCTTTGACCTCAAGAGCTGGATCCTACCTACGAGTCTGCCCACTTTTACCTCACATTAGGCCACATTAGCTATTTACAGTTTACGAAACCAGTCCAAAGTCAACTAAGCAGTCTAAAACACTATCTGATCCACAGAGTGAGTGTGTGCTTGAGGCTTTATCTTTATTACATTAGGTAATTCATCACACGCTCAAACTGGTGTTTAAAAATTCGAGAGAATTCAGTGCCTTGTGACCACTAGTGATTGAGTCTAATTATTTGATCACTATTATTGACATTATTACACGTGGTTTTCATAAGATCATATTAATTGAGAGATTACATGGAATATGTCAATAAGTTTTAATTCACTTTTCACACCCACAGGACCATTGAAAATGAACGAACAAAGAAAAAAGATTTGTAAAAATAAAATAAAATATCTGAGCAGTTGCCTAACCTAAAATATACAATTTCGCTTACAGATTCATGTGTTTTAAGTTAAAAATGCTCATAGACATACAATCTGCGCGCCTCGAGTGTTGTCTGCGTTTGATGACGTTACAGGGTGTTCCGAATGAACACATTTTGCTATGTGAAGTGAACTTTTACAAACAGTGTGCTGGGAGCAGTGAACACTGCGTAGGGACCCTATGAATCGGACCGGAGCTTGTGTTTCAGTGATTCACAGTCCAAGCTGCGAGGACTCTGTACGGATGGACGCTCTCGTGCTCTTCATTAGCCGAGCAGCTCGAGCGGACAGCACAGCAGATGGCCGTGTTTCTCGTGCATGAACGACACCCTGAGCCATAACAGACCCCTAGAACGGCACTACATTCAAAATCACCTCAGTAGTCAGGGCATTATACTGAAATGCACCACCAAGTGCAAACTTTCCCTTCTCGAACTTTGCAGGAAATAAGATTTTTGTCAAGGTTTTACAAAGACTTCGGTTTATTTTAAGTTTGCATAGCTTATGATGTTTTTAATGATCCCAGTTCAGTGCATACCTCTGTGGAAGCTTGCCTGTCCTGCCGCACCGTTGCCCCCAGTCCGACGACAGCTCGCGTTTTCCTTGGAAATCGTTTACAGAGTCCGTTTGCAAAAGCCCGAGCAAGCATGCTGTTTTTCGTTCAGTTTCACACCAGTTGTTCAAAAGCCCAGCGCAGGCACTGTCAGCTAGTCTGGACTCGACTCTCACACTGTAAAACAAGCAAGTGAATTCAGAGAATCCTGGGAAATGTAGTTGGAATTCCTGACGTACACGTGCTGTTGAGCAGTTCTCAGCCACTTTTATCGGAATTAATCTTCCGGTAAACGATGGCGCATAAGACCTTTTCCTTTTAGACACGTAGCACAACAATTAGGGATGTGTTTCGCGAGGAATATAACAATTATTTTAGCACTTTCGAGGAATAAATATTTGGGTCAAAATTATTTTCCATTTATGCATTTGGCAGACGCTTTTATCCAAAGTGACATTCACAATACATTTTTAGATGTTTATCGGTTCGTGCATTTACATTAACTGATCAAAATGTACATTTTGAATGCAATGTATTTATATATATATATATATATATATATATATATATATAAAAAAAAAGCTATAAAAATGCAATTTTTATCATTTACTGCCCTCAGTAGTCTGTATGTATAATATGATTTCATATTTCAACAGAAAAAAGCGAAAGAAACACCAATTCTTACAAAGGTGTGTTTACAGGAGACCTTTTAATGTATCTTTCAATACTTGGCCCCAGAGGTGTAGCCATCATTTCAGAAGTAAGGGAACAGAAATGTCAAATGTATTTATTTTAGGTCTAATTGTTAGGTTTTTATTTTTTTATTAGGTCTAATTGTTAAGTTATGTATTTTCCTTATCTCATACTTTTAATTGGCTAAGAAATCAAATACACTGCTGGACAATTACCAATAATTTGTATTCTGTAATATTTTTCCTGTATTTTCCTAATGGCAATTTTATGATTTGTTCATATACTACACTTTTTTCCATTTTCATCACAAAATAAGGCAGAAAATATATTTTCTATTTCCTATAGGCTATTGTAATAAATGCTACGTCAGTTAGCACTGCATTATTCAGATACTTTGTTTAGCCTATTACCTGGAGATTACTTGAAAGAAACACATAAACCATATATTATAATCCCCCACGTATTCTACGCCCATGCTTGGCCCCTATGTTAAATAGCACCACTGAACAAACAAAAAAGCTATATTTTTTATTCTTTCATATACAAAACTGAAAACAACAAAACTCATAATGTGAATCTTTAACTAGTCATTTAATATAACAAGTCTAACCAAACTAATTTAATTTTCATGAACATATAGTAACACTTTGTTCATTTTTCGGAGTGATTCGTCATAAGAGTCATTCGTTCGAGAACTTCGCTGATCGCACTGTGTGCAGTTTTGATCCGCCTAAAGGAACCGATTCATACGAGTCATTAGTTCGGGAATCGATGTAACACGTGATCTGAAAAAGAACTAGGGATGGGCGATACCACTTTTTTTTTTTCGATACTGATACTGATATTTTTCAAGGCAGTATCGTCGATAGCGATACCGATTCGATACTTCTGAACTAAACTTTTAAATTATGATCGTGATTTTATACGTTCATGACTGGTGTTTGATTTGATATGGCTCAGCTGACGGGGTCAGAGGTCGAGGTCGATGAAAACATCGAGAACACAAACGGAGCGGAGCAGACCATCAAACAGGTGTGATAGACTTTTTCTGACTTTATTTATTTAAATTATTAATTGATTTTATTTATATCTTTATTCATTACGATAAATAATTTATTTATTTTATTAACCCGTTTAATCCCAATTTTTTTTCAGACATGAAAATATCCAGGTGATGCGTCATTAGTAAACCTTTGAAATAATCATTAATTATTTTTTGTGTGAAAAATAATGTGTGTACTGAATTAACATATTTCTGCAGTCATAAAAATTGTTATATATCTCAGCCCAGCTATTTTAAACCGTTTGATCACATTCTAGGGTTATTATTATTATGCATAACAACACTGATAGGAACACTGAGATAAAAGACAAAAAAACACTTTTTGTGAACAAATTGTTACTTTATTGTAACATATATCATAAAATTGTTATATTAGTGCTACCAGTATTACAACATTAATATTCTAATTTATTTGTAACATTTGAACTTTTGATTTAGTGCAATATTTTGTACTGCCATTAGGGACTGCCAGTGAATGGCTGTTGCATGCATAAAATGCAACCTTTTTATTCTGACAGTGTATGATTTCTATTAACATTACAGAATAGAACATGATCAATATTATCTTTCAACGTTCAATTTAAATAACTGTAATTGCAAACTATGTAGGCTACAATTTCAGTTTGTTTATTGTGAAATAACTGTCCTTCTGTCCTCTGATAAGCATTGTTCAGGGCTGCCGTTCCCAACAGTTTTAATGCTTTCTTGTGATACTTTTGGGAAAAGCAGCCCTGTTTGAATGTACTGTCAGCAGTGAGTGAACGCTCTCTGTGATTGATTAGTTCTGTCTTGCAACATTTGCTAGTCCAGATGAGCAGGAAAATAGTTCTATCCTACATAATTACTCGCTAACAAAGGTTATTCGTCCAATTCAATGCATATTGTACGCATTTTTTTTTTTAATTAACAAAATCACTGGTAAATAAAACACACCTTAGTATCGATATTTTTTGTTTGAGTATCGATACTCGCGTCAGTAAAAAGAACCTGTTCTCGGTTCCCAACGCTAGCTAGCCTACAACACACTTTGGCTTAGTCTTTAAGAAAACGTTCATTTTTTTTAATGTTGTAGTTTTGATATTACCCTAAGACAAGTTAAGACATAATGGATATAAGAACACATTCTTACTATTATGTTGCATATTAAGAAATTTCTTGCAATATCAACGTTTTAATGCCTGTATTACAATATACACAAAGTCAGCATGTAACTGAATGATTGTTTGGCCCCAAATCTATAAATAACCGTTCTTCTCGTCCATGAGGCAGCAGCTATTTTGGGTCTGGGGATTTTGAGCTGTATTTAGGGGTAGAGGTGCCAGGCGGACGAGACGGACACTGATCATTTCAGACCATTCAAATCACGGCGGTTGCTCTGGCTTTTCTTTAGTGTTTGTCAACAACACAACGACCCACAGACGTTTATTAGCGTTTGATGAAAACACAATCTGAGGGTAAGTCTACACGCGCACAGGCATCAGTTTACCACTAATAAATATTTTGTAGTTTTGAGTTAGTGTGCATATGTGGACCATAGTAGAGACATCAAACATGAGATAATTTACTACTGATCCTTGTTCAGTCCATTCAGCCAAAATTTAATCGGAGACTATTCACATGGGTTCCGTTTTTTTCCTGTTTACTCTCTTAATCTGATATATATATAAGGGGCTGAATAGAGTTTTTGTGGTATTGTGAACAGTACCAAAAAAACGAATGTCCATGTTTATTCAATATCAAACATGGAACATTTAACATCACTGTTGTTTCCAGACTTAAACTGGTTTCAGTCATGCATCCAAGTTGGCAAAATGTTTGAGATAAATATAGCTGTTCAAAAGCAACAGCACTATAGCCTCAAACTTAGGCAAATGCAGCATATTTCCAGTGGTGGACAGTAACGAAGTAGTTTAATTTCGTTACTGTACTTAAGTACATTTTTCAAGTATCTGTACTTTACTGGAGTAGTTTTATTTTGAGTAACTTTTACTTTTACTTCACTACATTCCAAAGCATAAGATCGTACTTATGTGATGTTCAGAACATGGTAACTACAGTAATTATCAAAGTGGGAAGTGATGCCCTCTGGGGGCATTTGGCCAGGGGTGTTTTTTCACCACAGTCAAGGTTTGAGAAGAAAAAATCATTATGAAAATCTAATTATATTTTCTTTATTATGTTCATTATTTCCTTATTGGTTATTTTGGGAAAATCCCAGGTATTTCGAGCAGTAGGATTATAAAAAAATATATGCTAATATAAAATTAAATGATAAAAGTAGCCTATATAAAACTGCAAAATAAACATTCATCTATCAGTACTTTTTACTTAAGTACATAAAAAATCAAGTACTTTTGTACTTTCACTCGAGTAAAATTGAAAACTGAGTACTTTTACTGGAGTAATATTTTGTAATACGGATCTGTACTTTTACTCAAGTACTTGATTTGTGTACTTCGTCCACCACTGCATATTTCACATCAATAAAGATGTGCTTTAACTGTAAAATGTAATGGATTTGCCCTTGATTTAGCATCCAATCATTAATGAATGGGGATGGGAATAGTTATTCACATATATAGATGTCTTTTGCTTTTGTTAGGAGGAATAATTCACTCAAACGTATAATACTGCCTTCATTTATTAACACCTCATGCCATCTACCGTAGGACTTTCTTTCTTAATGGAAATGCAAAAGGTGAAAATCTAAAGATTGTTTTCCTGGCTCTGTCCCATGGAATTACAGTGACTGAAATTTAAGTCTGCTTCTCACATTAAGGTAATCATATGACTTTAAAAGATTTGCAATATAGTGCAGAAGCCGTATGGACCACTTTCATGGTGTTTTTTTTTTCTATCCTTTTTTTAAGCTTAAAAGCTCTGGTCTCCATTCATTGTAATTGCATGGAAAAGTGAGAGCAGTGCAAAATTTCTTTTGTGTTCTATGAAAGACAGAGAGTCGTACATAAAACTACATGAGGGGGAGTAAACATTGATTTTTGAATCAGGTTTTCATTCTGTCTGTTTGTTAGTGGTGGGAGTGATCATGAAGTCCACTCCTTCTCCTCCTCCAGCATTTGTTCGTGTCAGCGAGCGAGACCTGACAGAGATTGAGCTCCATTCCGTTGACTCGATCAATGACCTGCACCGCACACACTCTGAACAGCACAGCAAAGGTATTTCATCATGTCAG
Organism: Sinocyclocheilus anshuiensis; assembly: GCF_001515605.1. NCBI lineage: Eukaryota > Metazoa > Chordata > Actinopteri > Cypriniformes > Cyprinidae > Sinocyclocheilus > Sinocyclocheilus anshuiensis. Next base: position 1,699,703 of record NW_015538026.1, on the reverse strand, counting down.
AGTGTATGTATGACTTTAAAATCCTTACTAATTTCTATACAACTCAAACCCACCTCTCACTGTCAGGTGTTCAGCCACCCCGTCCACCACCACCTACCTCCAATGGGAATCTTCAGATGCAAGATCAAGGAGTTGTCTATCAAACAGGTCAACCAGTCAGAAGGCCCTGTGTGAGCAGACTGAATGACATATGCACTTCCACCAGGCGGCACTGTTTTTTAGCATGTGCAGCCATTATTGCGTTCCTCCTTACTCTCATTCTTATCTTCAGTTTTTTAGGTGAGAAAATCTGTTTGTTAAAGCTGAAATTAATGTTTTAAGGCTAAACTAAAAGAAATGTTTTGGTTTCAATACAAGTCAAGGTCCATTGACAGCTTTTGTAGCATAATCTTGATTTACTCTATACAGAGCCACTAAGGGGATATGGTGATAAATAAAAAAAAATCAGATGAGAGGAAATTACATTTCAATGCTTTTGTGTTCTCATGGAAAAGTATTACGTTCCCAGTTGTTGGTGCATTCCCCCAACAGAATGTTGTTAAGTCGCAAAACATTTGTGTTCCCTTGCAGAACTGTTGTGCCGAGAAACTTTGCATGCGGTCACAAAAGTTGTCTAAATTGCCCTTTTTGGAGCTGGAATACATGTATTTCTGCGCCTTACTTTGACTGCAGTTTTTGTTGTAATTATTGTTTCCACTTTCTGTGGTAATCATCATTATTCCACTGATGCCGTCAACAGAGCTTTTTGAACATATTGATTCCAGAACATTAATTTAGAGAGCCTGTTGAATTGTTGTTTCATCAAATAACACGAGTTTTCTGTTGCTAACCTTCCAGTCCAGCAGAGCAGTGCTCTCCACACACTTTTGGAGATGGTGAAACAGAAACAGGAAACAGCTGAAGAAATCTCCCAACTCTTACAAGAGCTGCACAAGCTGCACATCAACCTCACAGTGCAGCGACCATAACAACAAATCATTCGACACAGATCCACAGGAGAAACATTACTGCACTGTGACAACACTGAGAGAAGAGCACCGATTACTTCACATCAACATGTGTGATTCTGTCTTAAAGGCTTCTATTACTTCGGTGGAATCCATAATCTTGCTCAAAAACATTCACGTAGCCTGCTGATTTTTGTGCTGTGTAACTGGACAATAATGTATTAATTAATGGACTTTTCACCAGTATTGTTTTGTACACTTATATGCTTACACACTAGTTGGCAACTTGCTATATTAGTTTCACTACAGCAAATGATAATACAACACAAAGAAATATGGAAAAAAATATGAATAATCATACTTGTAATTATATTTTAATTCATTATCACTCTTAACAAACATTAAATTATGTAAAACATGCTTGATCAAGGGTGTTTTGAATGAGCAAGAACTTTCACTATGGCGAGCTATTGTAAGTGATTGCAGAATGACTGTAAATAATTATATAGACCATAATATTCTATTTAATAAGAAAAAAGTAATTTTAAAACAATAATAAATATAAATATAAATGGAAATGTTCTTACATTTTGTGGAGTCCTGGTTTTATTGTGAAAGGTTTATCTGTGCACATTATAACAAATAACAAAAACGTCTTTGTAATCTTTCATCAAAAATACAACTAGCTTCTTGAAATTACTTTCCTTTTCTGCTTGTCACTTAAGCTGTGGGGTTATAGAGTACAACAGTTGGGTCGGGAAGTAAAAATCCTATTCATTTTCTCAACAGGAGAATGATAACTTAAAAACCTTTAATGTCAGACTTACTATGGGCTATGAGGTTATTAATCTATATGCTTTTGCTAAAGTCGACAGACCACATTATTTCAACTTGATTACAAACATTTTTGTAATCTTTTTTTTTTTAATTGTGTTCAACAGCAGAATTCCTGCTGGAAAACGACATTACCCATGATACTGCAAAGAAATCTCCACCAATCAGAGAATCAAATCAAGCAAATCATGATAAAAGGCTTCTTCACTACCCGTTCCCTCCCATGAAGCACTGTGAATGACGTAATAGAGTCTTCCTAATTCATAAAGAAAATCTATTTATGACATTATTTTTTGACAGCATCCTCATTTTAGAGCATTTTTACACAATTGTCTAAAACTTTTCACAGTACTGTAGCTTTGCAGGTACAGTAGGTTTCTTGAAGCATCTTGGAGACGTTGCCACAGTTCTTCTGGATTTAGTCTTGTCTCAGTTTGTTCTGTTTCTTCATGTCATTCCAGACAGACTGGATGATGATGAGATCAGATCTCTGTGTGGAGC
>NW_015538026.1:1668823-1697345 GCF_001515605.1 Sinocyclocheilus anshuiensis | reverse complement strand
ATTATTACAATTAATGGCAAAATGAATGTTTGGAAATGTAAACTGATATTTCCTACTGACACACTAGTGCTCTAATAATTTTGGCCACCACTATATATATATAGACCTGTATATATATATATGCATATTTTGCAATAATCGTAAACAAACTTTTGTTTCTATATACACAATCATCATGATTTGTAGGGCTGGGTATTGATTCAGATGTCCCGATTCGATTCGATTTCGATTCGCAAGCTCTCAATTCGATTCTCGAAAATAAAGATTTATTAATATTTATTAGCAGTAGTAGCATTGAGTCTTAAGACTGCTAAATAGTAATATATTCTGAGTTTCTTAACGTTAAACTAACCTTTTATTTTGACGGGTTGCCGTGAAGAACTTGCAGCTGCTGTGTATGTGATATGACGGTAGATTTCTCAAATGAAACGGTAAAATGCTAATGAAGTGGCTCTCAGAGCAGCTGGAGATGACATTCGTGTTCTTATCATCATATAGTGAGACGGCAGAAGCTGAAAACACCGCGAGCGTCATCCGCGCTTTAGTATGTGTAAACAAAACCGCCATTCATTCATTGCGGAAATCATGGCGCCTTATGCGTGATATCAAATGCTTCCGCAGATTTGTAGTATTACTATAGCATTTCACCTGAGCATTGCGAATCACGCGTATGGCCATGATAAGTGCTGAATGAACGTAACATCGCGCAAGGTAAATAAGGGTGACATCTAGTGGAGAAGACTAATGATAAGATTCACGTTAATCAGATCTTATTTTAAATGTGTGCTGAAATAAATCCCGGAAAAGATCGATTCGCGGCTTCTGAGAATCGATATCGAATCGACATCATTAAAAAAAAAAAAAAACGATTAATCGAAAAATCGATTATTTTTTTTGCCCAGCCCTAATGATTTGTCCGTCAGTTTTATTTTGATTATGTTATTTGAAATGCTTCATGGGTTTGTAGTTCTTTCTCATATTAAAGCCATTGAGTACACAGTCTTGAACCTTGGTATTTGTCCGATTTTCAAATACTTCTTTGCTTCAAATCAATGTTTTGTAATGTTGTGATTCACCAAACCAACACATACACAGGAAGTAGCTGGTCAGTTTTAATATCTTACAACTTCAAAGATGTTTTTAAAAATCCCTATAGGAAAAATAATTCTGAAGCCAAGGCACTGAAGAAATAGGTGGCAATAATGCACTCTATTCTAATGTTAATAAACAGCTAAATAGCTTTTTAGGCATTGTTTTAGCAAATCTTACTCTATTTTGATATTTAACACCTACTTTTCACCATCCAATCATTTTGTGATGGATAAACTCCCAACTGCCACTCTACATTTTTTTTATCATGGAATATTTGGTTTAACTCAGAAATGTCACATTACAAATAAAATGGGTTGCAAGCAGAGTTTCACATTAACTTTAACATGTATTTGCTTTTATTGTTGTTGGATGAATCACAGCCACTGCTATTAAAGGGTTAGTTCACCCAAAAATGATAATTCTGTCATTAATTACTCACCCTCATGTCGTTTCAAACCCGTAAGACCTTCGCTCATCTTCGGAACACAAATTAAGATATTTTTGATGGAATCTGAGAGCTGTCTGACCCTGCATAGACAGCAATGCAACTGAAATGTTCCCAAGTCCAGAAACATAGCAAGGGGATCGGTAAAATAATCCATGTGACATCAGTGGTCCATCCGCAATTATACGACGCTACGAGAATACTTTTTGTGCACAAAAGAAAAAAAAAAAAACGACTTTATTCAACAATTCGTCTCCTCAGCATCACCCTGGTGCCATTTTGGAGAATATCCGCTGGACGTAAACAGCGTATGCTGTTCTGTCAGCTGCGTCACGCCGACACGACATGAAGGTGAGTAATTAATGACAGAATTTTCATTTTTTGGTGAACTAACCCTTTAAGTGTGTGGTTTATAATATGGAAAATCAGAACACCACATACGTTCTTAGGAAATTCTTTGCTCACAGTGCTCTCCACTCCATCCTTCAAAGCAGATACACTTAAACTTTGACCTCATGTCACTGAGAGGAAGAGCTTCATGGGTACCATGTAGAGGGATCATGTAACCTGAGTGAGGGTCCTGTCGAGCGCACCGTCCCTGGGCGTTACACATTCTTTTACTGCAGTTCCTGACACCAGCCTGCAGGGAGGCGACATATTCTCCTAATACTGAGCTGATGTAATCACGCAAGAGAGCACACTGCCGCTGGAGAAAGACAAACATATAACAGCTGCAACAATAAGTAACAAGATATGTGCCAAGTCTAATACCGAATATTATGCATTTTCAGTTTGTGTACTGAAGGTGTTTGGACTTATAGGGAGCATTAGGTTATCGCACAAAGGTAAATCCAAACTATAAACCCTCACACACACAGTTAGGCCTACTGACCTTAGACTTGGCAAAACTCAGCTCGCCCCATAGCACAACTCCAGTGGCACCTAAAGCAGCACTCTCACCTAGTGTGTGCTCCAAATCAGTCTGAAAAGATACACACATACTATGACAGAATCACAGAAGAATTTAGTTTTTAAAATCAGATCAGCCTGAATTAGATTATTATATTATATTCTAGCAATTACTGATAACTGATAATTATTTTAATGTTATGGCTGTTGACCAGAATTAAAATTGTCCAATATTAAAATTCTAAAATATTTTGTGTGAATAAGTAAATAAATAAACACTGAAAATTAAAAATAAAATGCTTTTAAATGCTAGTTGAATTGAGCTATCACAACATTATAATGTACAGTATAAGACATTTTGAAATGTACTAAAGATTAAATTTAGCAGTGGTTTTAATAAATATTAAACAATATTTTATTATTATTAAACAATACATATATTTAAAAAAAAAAAATGTTTTTAAAAATTAACATTAATTGACTGTCCCCTTGAATAAGGTTAGTTACCTTTACAGTAACCAAAAATGTATATTTAGTATGTACAGCAGCACTATGCACTTACAAGCCATTGGCCAAGAATTTACATTCTTGCATACTTGAATTGAGCAGGATTCTGAGCTAAAGGAGAACTATCTGCTTAAAAATGTGAATGAGGTGAGTCACCTATGGCTGTACTGGGAACAAGCTCAAAACTAAACCCCTCCTCTTTCAATATCTATTCTATCATGATAAGACTGGACCTCAGAACAAACGCAATGTAAAACACCGTGTGGAAACTGTCAAAGGGTTCTTGTGTTGGTACCCGATTAAGAAATGCCAATGTGTGTGTGAATGCCACTCTGGTGTAGGGAAAAACAGGAAGTGCTTCAGTGCCAGGTGAATGCTGGGATGCCACTCGGAGGGCCTCAAGTACACGGTGTCTCACCATGAGTTGAGCATGTGTGTGTCCTGCCAGCTTACGCCACAAATAAATGCTGGGATACAAGGCGGTGGAGTGTTGCCACAAAAATGCCAGTTTATCATTCAGAATCTCTGTTCCATTGTGGCACTGCCCCGTGTATCCACTCTGTCCTTGGCCATGATTGTTATAGCAACTGGGAAACCCATAAAACCCCCATAATCCCTCTGGGCAGAGGCGAACACCTAGGTGTAGAGTCTCTTCCATAAATGCTCTTGCTTCTAATTCAAACTCCGCTTTCGCCTCAGATTTCACTTCCTCTTCTGACATATCTGGATGTTTCCACCTAACCAGGTTTTTTGAAAATTTCCGATATACAATTCTGGTCCCAAAGTTCCACATCCATACAGGCTGCCATGCTTCCCAATCTAGCACGGCTAATCCTCTGAATGTCTTTCTCAACACCTCACTGATCTGCACCTCGGCCAATGAGAGGTGAGCTTTCAGGGATCCTAGTTGAGGCAGGCCACCATTGACCTTTGAGCCCTGACGGTTGATGTAGGGGTAAAGGCCCAGACGGCGCTGATAAAATATGCTCATATTCTGACCCTGAAATCTCTGCTTTGAGTTATGTATGATGTTGAACTGGTGCAGTGGCAGGGAGACCCCATATCGATGCTGACACCAAGCTGTAGGTATATTCCAGATCACTGAAAAGTCACGCCTCCCGATGACAGACTCCACCCCCTCAACCATATTCTGAACAGAGTTGCTGGGAGACAATATGATTGACAGGGCTAAGGTGAGGATGGGATGGTGAATAGATGATCTCAGAAGCATGCCTATGAAATACACACACAAATTAGTGTCATTTATATCTGATGGAAAAAAAAGCAAATAATCAAGAAAAAAAAGTATATAAAACCATAGGCTAAGGTGGTTTAAGGTGGCTAAGGTAGACCATAGGCTAAGCACAACATGAATTTCCTATTATTCTGTCTATACCGGGGGAGTTGAGAGGATGTCCTGTGTTGTGAGTATACTTCATCTAAAACTGGTTTGAGGTATACCTATGGTTGCCTGATAACCATATCAGAGCAGATCCGTAATGGTAATCATTGTAAGGTGTTCTCATAAAGTTTTGAACATTTATTTTTATGTATGCACTCAATAACTGATGTTCTATTCATTGTTAATAAAAAAAAAATAGCAGTTTACCTTTAAAAAAAAACACTTTGTGGCCATTTACTAAAACCAACTAACCTAAACATGTTTAAAAAACATTTTTTGAAATGATGAAAAAATAAATGTTGACCAGTTACAGGTCATATACACTTTACTTATACATTTATATATTTACATACACTACTGTTCAAAAGCTTGGGGTTCAAATGGGTGTTTCTTTTTGTTGTTTCTTTAATTAAGAAATTAGGGACACTTGTTTTCAACACTGATAATAATAAAAATGTTTCTTGAGCACCAAATCAGCATATTAGAATAATTTCTGACGGATCATGTAACACTGAAGACTGGAGTAATGGCTGCTGAAAATTCAGCTTTGCATTACAGGAATAAATTATATTTTAAAATATATTCAAATAGAAATCAGTTATTTTATTTATTTCACAATATTTCTTGTTTTACTGTTATTTAGTCAAATAAATGCAAGCACAAGAGACTTCTTTCAAAACATATTACCAACCCCAAACTTTTGAACTGTAAATTTTAACATAAGTTGATAAAAAGGAAAAGTCCATGGAAACAATATGCATCAACTACCCAACCTCAAATCTTGATCCTATGAAATGGCAAGTGTAACACTTGAAAAGTTTATAGAGTTTTTATTTTGATGAAATCCATTAAAAGCAGCACATCATCTCAGCAGTGACATTTGTTTTAAAGGGGTGTGATAGAAGACATCCTTGCAATTATTTATTTTTTAATAAAAACTAAATAATTAGCAGTTAAAACACAAAGTAAACATTGGTATTAAGGCACATTCAGATCACAGTATTTTGAGTCAATACAGTTCAAACAGTTCAGGTTTACAAGATCCTTCTTGTCCTGTAAACACTGTGTTTGTGTATCCCTGAATAATTACAGACTGAAGAAGTGTAGCATGAGTCTCAGATGTCCTTGTGCATCCAGAAGATGGGCAGCCCTCTGTTGTCGGTGTACGGCATTTGCTCCAGAGTCTGTGTAACTGGAGCCAAGGATGACGGAGGACAAGATGGAAGAGGTGGAGGAGCAGGAGGACTGGAGAGTGGAGGAGGAGGAGGAGGAGGAGGAGGTGGTGGTGGAGGAGGCGGTAAAATGGAAGGTACAGATGATGCAGGATTGTTAAAATTAGCATCACTATTCCTCCCTTCCTCCTCGTTCTCTGCGCTTCTACAGAACTTGTGCAGCACCTCCATGGGCATGAAGGAGGCCAGCGTCCCGACACTTTGGACAGGTTTGGACAGCACAAACCCTAGATGGGCATAGAAGTGCTGCTTATCATGGGTGGTAAGGCACAATCGGGTGCAGCCCCGTCCTTTGGCATACCGCTCAACACCCTCCATCAGGATACGGCCGTAACCCTTCCCTCGTAATGTGCTGCACACCACGACCGACTCCACAAACAGACTACGCCTCCCCAGAACGTGGGACAAGCGGGCGTGGCCTATCAGCTTCTCGTCTTGAGTCTGTCTCTCCCCCTTCAGCAGCAGGAGACACACTGGATAGCTGTGGCTCGACTGACGGAGCGAGTGAATTCGCGCCCCCATGCTGCGCTGCCATTGGGCATTGAGTAATTCTGCACAACCTTCCACTAGGTCCCAGCGCTCGTGAAGAGGTTCAATTCGAACGACTGCACAGCTGATGTTGCCATCGCACCTGCACACACGCCAAGGGCACGGGGTCAACACCTGACTGAACAGCTCAGATGTCATTAAAGGGATAGTTCACCCAAAAATAACAATTTTATGTTTATCTGCTTAACCCCAGGGCATCCAAGATGTAGGTGACTTTGTTTCTTCAGTAGAACACAAACGAAGATTTTTAACTCAAACCGTTGCAGTCTGTCAGTCTTATAATGGAAGTGAATGGGAATCACGGCTTTGAGAGTCACAAAAAAAACATACACAAACAAAACCAAATTATACCCTGCAGCTCGTGACGATACATTGATGTGTAAAGACACGAAACGATCGGTCTGTGCAAGAAACTGAACAGTATTCATATTGTTTTTTACCTCTGATGCACTGCAATGTCTGAACTGTCCTGAGCACGTCCTCAACAGCCGGCGGGTGACGCGTCTTCTTCTTCTTGCTTTACGGCGGATCACAGACTTATAAGTGCATTACCGCCACCTCTCTCTCAAATGGACCATTGACACTCCTAATTGAGATTGTGTGTAAAGCAAGAAGAAGAAGACGCGTCAGGCGCCGCTGTCGAGGACGCGCTCAGGACTAGTGATGGCGAGATGAAGCCTTATGAAGCATTGAAGTTTTTCATCCAAGTGGTTCACAAAAGGGTTCATTTCTCGAGGCCTCATCTGCTCACAATACCACCTGATGGCCAAAGAGTGTAAAACAAGCAGATACATTACAGATGACCTGATGTGATCTATGACACACTGTTTTGCGCCAGTTAAGGCTTAGAAATAACGGTGAAGAAAAAAAAAAATCAATTTCCACATAGACTAATCTATTTATATGAATATAATGTGTATTTTATAATGATTGTATAACATAATACAACATAATTGTGTAATAAACGTATTGGCTTGAAATGAATGGGGCTATCAAATGTGTGTAAATCAAGTCTTTGCTCATAATAGGCAGGAGGGGCAATATTATTAGTCTAAAACTGGAAAGTGGCTGAGTTTAACAGGGCAGAGGACCGTGAATTTACAAGATTCGAACCGCTTCCTGAACCAGTCAGGCCAAGCGAGGCTTCGGACATCATCAATGACATCATTGCTCTAAAGCGATACAAGCCTTGATACGCGCTTCACTGAAAGTTGAGTCACCTACATCTTGGATGCCCTGGGGGTAAGCAGATAAACTTTTTGGGTGAACTATCCCTTTAACGTAATGGTCTTCATTCATTTGGGATAGGTTCTTTTTTATTCAACCTCTTGTTGTTCCAAACCTGTATGACTTTTTTCTTCTGTGGAACACAGAAGATATTCTGAAAATATTTAAATGTTGTTTTTGTTTTTTTTTGTCAGTACAATGAAAGTCAATGAGGACCAATCATGTTGTTTTGGACCCCACTGACTCATTGTACAGAGAAAAACAGCTGAAACCTTCTTCAAATGATCTTCTTTTGTGTTCCACAGAAGAAACATCATTCAGGTTTGGAAGAACATCAGAGTAAGTAAATTATGAAAGAATTTTCCTTTTAAAGGATTTAACTTTCATATTTTTTCCCTTCCATTAACAGCCTTGAAGAACAAAGGTGGAGTATCCACTTGATTTCTTATAAATCTGCAGTTATTTCTGTAACGTGCTGCAACAGCTGTCAGTTGTTTTCAACACTCAACAGTTTTTATCACCATCACTTCCACATGTCATTTTCAGAGGCAAAAGTTAGAATAATAAAAAGGAAGACTGACTTTGTAAGTAATTCACAGCACTGAAGCAACCAACAAGCAAATAACAACAGCAACAGATTATTTCATTAGCAGTTTTCTTTTTTTCATAACACATATATGAAACAAATTTTTTTTTTTATCTGTTGAAGTCAAAATAGCAGAGGAAGTTGTGGTGTGAATGTGTGATTCCTGTTATACCACATGGACTTCATGCTAATGTGAATTGTACTGTAGTTTAGAAAAGAATGACTGAAGACAACAAAAAAAGACATTTACATTTTTAAGTACAGTTTAGACATACTTTCAGTCACTAACTTGAAACTTCATTGCATTTACTTTGCAATTCCTTCGCATTTCCTATGTATGAATGCAAGTGAACGAAGCAAGAACCTTAAAGGGATAGCCTAGTTTGAACAAAAATTAACCAAACCCATTACCAAATAATCACCCTCATGTTGCTCCAAAACTGTATGCTTTTTTCTTCTTCTGTGAAACCTAAAAGAACATATTTTTATGGAATGTATATATTGAATGGAGGGGAAAAAAATCTTTTATATTCCACAAGAGACAGTTTTGGAACGACATGACAGAATTGTAGTTTTTGCCTGAACTAGGCTATCCCTTTATTCTTGTTGTCATCTGATATGGCTTTTATCAATGCACCTAGAGAGCAGGGTGGGCAATGGTCAATATGCTAATATATATATTAAAGTAGTTTTGCATGACTGCAAATGAGATGCACAGAAAATTGCTGAAATTAAACAAGCTTTCCTTTTACACGATACTTCACATTTCATTTTGCAATTAACAAGAATGTCGATAGCTTAGTACACCAAGGGAAGCAATGGTAGTTGACCAAGTGGACATACAAAAGTAACATGCATATATTCTCTTTTCTAGCTTGCTTTCTAATATCGTTTTCTAATAAACCCCAGAACTTCAGTTTATATATTCATATTGTTGGCTTCCTCTTTTAAAAGTCGCTTTGGGTAAAAATGTCTGCTAAATGCATAAATGTAAATAAATTATAGTTTCTTTGCTAAAATCAAACACAGAACCATGACTGGACTAAAGGATTTGAACCCAGATTCAATGTTCCGACATAACCCATTGTAAATAAAAACATAAATCTACCAAACTGTAAACACCAAAAAATTAGCAAAAGTGCAAATAAAACAACCAGCCTCACCTGCAGCCCTCAGAGAGACAGAACTGTCAGTTAATGTTTCAAAGTTGTGTCTCATGCAACTGAAGGTTAAAATCAGGAAACAAGAGACTTTTAAGTGACCTCTTTCTCTGTAAGCTCACTTTAACACTGGCCTGGGGTCAGTTTGGCCCATTCTCTTGTATTAATTACTTTTATTTTGGTATGGAGAGCCTGGTTCTAGATCAGTAATGAGAGGAAACAGCTCTCACGACTTTACCAAGCCAAGTGTGAAATGCTGATGGGAAGTGTGTTGGGTTTTGAGAAGGTTGCGCTTATAAATGTTTGCAAACCCGAATATGGAGATAACAGTAAAGCTATTCAGAGCACTGCCATTTAACTTGTTCGTGGAATAATTGGATTTTCCTGGGGGGTTTTTTGAACTCTCAGATCAATTGAGCCCCGAATTTTGGCTGAACCCAGTAATGCATTTGTTTTATTCAGACTGATCGTGATGCACAGCCAGACAGAAACAGCGAGTCATTCATTCGTCAAAGGCCACGCGACTCTAACGGGTACTGAACAGTTTGATTCAAAAACGTCTAAAAACGGCAACAGCTTAATAACTATCATATCGTCTTTATAAAATTATATACTAAAGGCTTGTATCTTTAATCAACATTAACAGCATGCCACAAGAGTACAACACGACAGACCGCAAGTCAAAGAAGTGAACAGATAAACGAACAAACGCAGAAAGCGGTTATGATTCCCGTTCGACTGCTTGTGAGAGACACATGCGTTTTATTTTAGATTAGTTTATGAGACCTTATCTGTGATACTTACATGTTGATAACTTTATCGCTGTCACAGCAGCTGTTTTGAATCTCCTTCTTCTTCTAGTGGAGCAGATGGAACAGCGCGAGTCGATTTACTGCCGCCTACTGGCCATGTACACTACATCATCTTCTTCTTCTTCTTCTTATGATGTTTAATGGCGGTTGGCAAACCAGCTTTTGGTGCATATTCCGCCACCTACTGGGATGGAGTGTGAGGCGCTGATATCAAGGGAAATGTTAATTCTCAAAAAAAACAAAAAAACAAAAAAACAACAACCTTCTACCTATATTTTCACTACATCATCTTGTACATTCTGGAAGTACTGTAAGCCTGCTGTGCTCCGCTGCATGAATAGCAGTGCTCACATCAATTTATATACAGTGGAGATCAAATTTAAAGAACAATCTATAAATACTTGATTGCTGAATACTTGTTCTTCTTCTGAAATATTGTTAATCATCATCGCTCAAAATTTGAAGGAATATTATTAGCCAAGTATACCACTGTTCTACTAACATGTTTGACAACATTTCCAAGGCATTTCAACAAAAAACTTTATTTTGTGGAAAACACAGTGATCAAAATTAGAGAACAGTAACCACTTTAGCACGAAAGAAGAGGTAACGACAATAAGGTTCCATTAGTTAATGTTAATGTATTAACTGACATGAACAACGAACAATACACTTATCACAGTATTTATTCATCTTTGTTAATGTTAGTTCATTCAAATACAGTTGTTCACTGTTAGTTCATGTTAATTCACAGTGTATTAACTAATGTTAACAAGCACAACTTTTGATTTGAATAATGCATAAGTAAATGTTGAAATTAACATTAGATTAATAATTGCTCTAGAGTATTGTTCATGCTTAGTTGATATGAACTAAAGTAGTTAACTAATGAACCTTATTGTAAAGTGTTACCAAAGAAGATTGCAACCGAAATTTTGGAGGGTTACAGCCAGGGCCGGACTGGGACGCAATTTCAGGCCGGGAAATCTCACACTCGTCCAGGCCACACAGAAAAACAGGGCCAAAATTGTACCTTTTTGGGTACAACAGCTTGACACTGTAGCAGTACACTTGTACATATTAGTAGTAATTCATACCCTTAAGGTACTAATTTGTAGGCCTACCTATTAGGGGTAAAAAAGGAACAAATATGTCCTTTTAAGGGTCTTGTTCCAGTGACAAGCTGTTGAACCCCAAAAGGTGCAATTTTGGCCCCTTATTTCCTGTATATAGCCTATACATCCACAACAATTTCTGAAACCAGACAACCCTATTATTTGTATGGCCATCACATAAAAAAAGGACTAAATCCTTTGTCTGGAGCAGTGGAAAATAATTAAAGGTTCTCTCTTGCACTGCCCCTTCACGTCCCTTTCCCTTTTCTTCATTCATTTTCCCCAACATCTCTGTCCCTCCCCTCCCCGTGAACTGTGTCCACCTTGTTGAAAACATTCACCTCATTTCAATTTGTTAGCAAAGAATGTTATTTATCTTACAATGACTTTGTGGCGAGGGGGGCGTGGTTCAGCGAAGTCTGCAGCGGGAGAGAGGGACGGGAGACGAGCGGTGAGTAAGTAGGTCAAGTGCAAAATGATGAACACCTGTGTCTGATTGCAGTAATTAGCCTGGAGAGACCGGATAAAAGGGCAGACTGGAGAACGTGGTGGGGAGAGAGAGAGACTGGGACTCGTGGCCATCCCTGAGCTGGAGGAGGAGGAGGAGGAGGAGGAGAACCACCGACTGAACTGAGTTTATGCCCTGGGCAGATTGAGAACGCGCTGGAAGCGCCCCGTTCGTGTTTTGTTGAACTTTAAGGAAATAAATAAAAGAGCCACGAGTCTCCAAACCGCCTACCTGAGTCACTTCCTTCTTCCCACTACGAACTTTGTTACAGACTTAAATACCCTAGATTTAATAAACCTATATTTCATACAAATATACACTACCGGTCAAAAGTTTTTGAACCGTAAGATTTTTGATGTTTTTAAAGAAGTCTCTTCTACTCACCGAGCGCATTTATTTGATAAAAAGTACAGAAAGAGCAGTAATATTGTGAAATATTTTTGCTATTTAAAAATACTATTTAATATAACTGCTTTCGATTGGAATATATATGCAAAATGTAATTTACTACTGTGATCAAAAAGTTGAATTTTCAGCATCATTACTCCAGTCTTCAGTGTCACATGATCCTTCAGTAATCATTCTAATATTCTGATTTGCTGTTCAAGAAACATATTTGTTGTTGTTGTTGTTGTTATTATTATTATTATTATCAATATTTAAAACAGTTGAGTACATCAGGATTCTTTGATGAATAGAAAGTTCCAAAGATCAGCATTTATCTGAAATAAAAAGCTTTTGCAACATTATCCATGCACTATACCAAAAGCTTGGAGTCAGTATAATTTTTTTTAAGCAAGGATGCTTTAAATTGATCAAAAATTATTAATAAAGACATTTATAATGTTACAAAAGATTTCTATTTCAGATAAATGCTGTTCTTCTGAACTTTCTATTCATCAAAGAAACCTGAAAACTGTTTTCAACATAATAATAATAATAATGTTTTTTAGCAAAAAAATCAGAATATTAGAATGATTTCTGAAGGATCATGCGACACTGAAGACTGGAGTAATGATGCTGAAAATTCAGCTTTGAAATCACAGAAATAAATTACATTTTAATACTAATATTTCACAGTATTAATGTTTTTGTGGCGAGGGGGGCGTGGTTCAGCGAAGTCTGCAGCGGGAGAGAGGGACGGGAGACGAGCGGTGAGTAAGTAGGTCAAGTGCAAAATGATGAACACCTGTGTCTGATTGCAGTAATTAGCCTGGAGAGACCGGATAAAAGGGCAGACTGGAGAACGTGGTGGGGAGAGAGAGAGACTGGGACTCGTGGCCATCCCTGAGCTGGAGGAGGAGGAGGAGGAGGAGGAGAACCACCGACTGAACTGAGTTTATGCCCTGGGCAGATTGAGAACGCGCTGGAAGCGCCCCGTTCGTGTTTTGTTGAACTTTAAGGAAATAAATAAAAGAGCCACGAGTCTCCAAACCGCCTACCTGAGTCACTTCCTTCTTCCCACTACGAACTTTGTTACAGACTTAAATACCCTAGATTTAATAAACCTATATTTCATACAAATATACACTACCGGTCAAAAGTTTTTGAACCGTAAGATTTTTGATGTTTTTAAAGAAGTCTCTTCTACTCACCGAGCGCATTTATTTGATAAAAAGTACAGAAAGAGCAGTAATATTGTGAAATATTTTTGCTATTTAAAAATACTATTTAATATAACTGCTTTCGATTGGAATATATATGCAAAATGTAATTTACTACTGTGATCAAAAAGTTGAATTTTCAGCATCATTACTCCAGTCTTCAGTTTTTTATTATTATTATCAATATTTAAAACAGTTGAGTACATCAGGATTCTTTGATGAATAGAAAGTTCCAAAGATCAGCATTTATCTGAAATAAAAAGCTTTTGCAACATTATCCATGCACTATACCAAAAGCTTGGAGTCAGTATAATTTTTTTTAAGCAAGGATGCTTTAAATTGATCAAAAATTATTAATAAAGACATTTATAATGTTACAAAAGATTTCTATTTCAGATAAATGCTGTTCTTCTGAACTTTCTATTCATCAAAGAAACCTGAAAACTGTTTTCAACATAATAATAATAATAATGTTTTTTAGCAAAAAAATCAGAATATTAGAATGATTTCTGAAGGATCATGCGACACTGAAGACTGGAGTAATGATGCTGAAAATTCAGCTTTGAAATCACAGAAATAAATTACATTTTAATACTAATATTTCACAGTATTAATGTTTTTGCTGTATTTTGGATCAAATAAATGAAGGCTTGGTGAGCAGAAGAAACTTCAAAAAACATTTAAAAATCTTACTGATCAAAACCTTTTGACTGGTAGTGTATTAAAACACAATTTCTAAAGTGCCTAAATGTCAAAATTAGTACAATATATTTGTTGAAAAAGTCTAATACACTATTGAATTATTAGGCTGTGAGCCTGTTACTCATTATTTTTGTGTTGCTGTCTGCTCTAGCTCCCTCCCTCCCTGTACAATAAATCCACGTGAATATCTATCTCTGCTAAATTGTTTAATGTAACTTTACAATCGATATTGATATCCTTTAGCACAGTATTCTGAATGATGATCATAATGAGATGCTACTGATAGCCTAACAGATACTAGCAGTTTAATACTCAACTACGTTAATAAAAGACAAAACTATCTAGCGTATTTACAGATGAAACTGACCTGCACTTGAAGCCCTGAACAGGTTAGTTATGTTGCTACATTTCACTGCTGCTTCTGGCCGCTTTCTCTCTTTCATCGAGTCCCGCGCATCGGTTCTGTTAGGAACCGTTTGACGGAAGCGCGGAACACACGTGAGCTGATTCGTATAGCGCAGCGCTGCCAGTCAAAGCTAACCGATTTATGATTTATTATCGATTTATTATCGAATGAAAAAATCGGAAATTATCATTTTGGTACCTTGAGAAGGCATGACTATAAAATATTAATAATAATAATAGCTAAAAAAATAAAATAAAATAAAAAAACGGACAGCGGGCGGGACCGGGAATTCTCCCGGTGCTCCCGATGGCCAGTCCGGGCCTGGTTACAGCTGTTAGAAATTATTAGGAAGTGTAGAGGCCCTTGGTCCATTCTTCTTCCAGTCTCTTCCATAGCTCGGTAACTGTAGTGGGTTTCTTAGCCATAACTTTGTCGAAGATTTTCAGTTGGGTTTAGATCAGGACTCTGGGCCCGCCATTCCATTATTTCAATGTTCTTAGCTTCAAGGAACAGCTTTACCCATTTTGCAGTGTGAAGGGGTCATTGCCTTGCATGAAAACTGCAGGCTGATTGGGAGATGCTGCAGGGAAGGAACTGCATGTTGCTAAAGGAGGTCCTGATAAACATCTGTATCTGTATAAGAGGCCCGACTGCTGCTGCAGAAAACATCCTCCAAACCATGACACTTCCTCCTCCAGCTTTCACTGACTTCTTTACGCACTCGGGGTTCAGTCTTTCCCCAGTTTGAAGAAAATGTTTTCCATTGGACCCAAATAAATTAAACTTGCTCTCATCACTAAAGTGAACTTTGGACCAGTTCTCCTCTCTCTCCACACAACATGCTCCTCAGCAAAGGTAAGCCTAGCCTTTTGATTCTTTCTGCTGATGAGAGGCTTCATCACTGCAGAGTGCACTTTCAGTCTGACTTCTCTTAAACAAGCCGAGACAGATCCGTACCCTGTTCAGCACTGAACTGGCAAGCAATTCCAGCTGCAGTGTTGAACCAATTCTCCATCGAGAGTCTCCGCATTATCCTGTCTTCTCATTTATTTGTCTTACGTGGACGGCCAGCCTTTTTGGGGAACTTGAATGAATTAGTGTCATTGTAAACCTGCAATTTTCTAGAAATCACAGATTCGGAATGATCAGCTTCTCTTGCAATGGCTGAAAGCATCATCCTTCTGGACAACCTCCTGTCGCAGGGTTTCAGTCACCTTAGAGCGGCCTTCCTTGCAATCTCTGTGAAAATTAGAGGAATGCTGCCAGTTAAATAGGGTTTATTATAAAATTAAGGAAATTAGCACCAGGTGCCAGATTAACACCAATAACTTGGAGGTATCTGTAACTGTTCTCTAATTTTGAGTTTAATAGAATTTTCTCTAATAATTCTCTCATTTAAGTTTTTTATATCGTGCTTCAGAATATAAATAATTTATGAAATATGCTTAAAAACTGCCCTTCTACTCCAGTTAGGATAACTTCAAATAGGACTTAAAAGGGACATTAACATTTAAGGAAATTGTAGGTTGTTTTCTAATTTTGTTCTCCACTGTATATATATTATCCTATATGCATTCTGCATATAAGATATGTGTGTATCCCCATCCGACCCCGCCCTTCACAATTAATGCTTGTTAATCACTATTAACACCTGCTATAAACTTTATGACAGAAATCAAACACATTCAAAATAAACAACACATTATGCCACAATACTGTAAACCAGTTAAATGGTTTACAAAATGCTGTGCATTAAATGTAAACTGTGTTGAAACTACATGATTCTTGTGTTGTTGTCCTGATTTAAAAACTTCAGACTCATGGTGTGAGATGCTGAAAAACAGTAAGATGTGATGTAAAATTCAAAGACTTACATAAGCTAACAATTAAAAATATCACACACAGAACAAATAAATCGTCCTCAGACAAGCTGATACGTTCTGAAAATACCTACATTTGTTCCAAAGGTTTTAGAAATTGTATAATTTAGCAGTGCCTTGTTGTGTGACTTTAGCAAGCTGTGACATTTAATATACTGTACACAGCATAAATAAGTACACCCCATCTTAAACTTAACAAATTCAGTCGTTTATCTTTACATAGAAGACATATTAGGGTTCCCTGTACATATAATGTTCCAGCAAGGTTGATCAATTACCAAAAAAGCATGTCAATATTAATTAGGACGATAATATTTTTATATAAATGTGATAAAATGTTTTCTCAAAAAGTTACAAAACTACAAAAAATGTTAAGGCAATTTCTGATCAACAGGTATGTTGAACCAAAACATTCCGATTTTATTACATATGTTGTATATAAGCCATTTAATCATTCTTAATGCTGAAAACAATTAAACAACTTTAAAAAATATTTTCAGGAGATGCATTTCTTTGCACAAATTAGGACAATGGTTCAGAAGGATTGCTAAATCAGTGTTTGAGAACATATTAGCAAATGTAATCGAGAAATTCAAAATGAATTGTGACAAGTGAATTTTGAGTCATGGTTTCAAAAGTTAAAAAAAAAAACACAAAATGCAATTTAATATTTTACTAATTGTAATTGTAATTGTAGGGAATAGTAAATGATAATGAAGGCACATTTCCTTCAACATTTTTTCCCCATTTAATATAACAACTACCACATGGCGTCAATGCTACCACTGAGAGTGGACTTCTCAAACCTTTAGAAGAATCTCAGAACTAATTTTGATAACCAAATGATACCAGTGGTCAGGATTGCAAAGATTATTTTACACTACTTTAGTCTTTTTCCTGTCTAGTTGGATGTTTCTTTATCTTTCACATGTCTCACAGGCTATGGTGTCAGTAGAGTGATGTGGACTTTAGCTTTAGTCAGTCTAGGAGGGAACAACAATGATGCATGAATTATTAAATCAAAATGGAAAAACTTAACTGTTTACTTGAAAGCAATAATATAATGTTCCCCCCCAAATGCAATAAAGGAAAGTGTATCCAAAAATATCCAAGATGCCTGGCAAATGACCAATTTTGTCAGGCATTAAATGCATTTTGAACACTACTGTATACCCCACCCTCTCCCCAAAGAAAAAATATCCCCAAATAAAAGCAGACACCCTGATTTATCCAAAGTTTATTAAAAGTACAATCTGTAAATGCTGAAACTAGCCAACCCTCAGAGATGTTAACCAACTAACAACCAACTAATTCCCTAAAGAAAAAAAATAACACTCCATTCCAAAACACTCGTATCAAAAGATTACAAACACAAAACTGATTCCTGACATTTAAATGGCACTGTTCCTTTAATTACAGACCGCACCTTCCATCACACACACAAACATTCGCAACATAAGAGTCCCAGCAGGTTACCAAAATGTCTGCTTTATTTATTTTTCAGGACGACTCATTCAGAAAGACTAAAAGGAAAATTCCGCACTAGATTCGGCCTCGCATCCTCCAATTAGGGGGCGGTGTAACAGGGAATCAACCTTCAACAAAAATAATAATAATGATAATGATAATAATAATACATTAATCAAATACAACATGTGGAGTTTAACTGAGAAAAATCGGTCACTGTGGATACCACCAAAAACTTTTATGCACCAACAGCAGGGAAAGGAAACAGGTCATATTTAAACAAGTTTATCAAAGCTTTGCATTATCATAAAATGCTCTAAAACGTTTAATTTTTGCGCTTTTTTGCATTTTTTTTATTGAAAGATAACTTTTTTTCTTGTTGAAACATAAATTCTTTTATCTTGTCTCTTTTTCTCTATTCTATGTTGTGACTGCAAGTAACCATGAGAAAGGATGGGTCCTTGGCTGGGAATTTTTGGTGTAAGTGAATGTGTGAGTGTGTGTGCGCGTATGTCCTCTCCAGGCTGTGGTTGATTCAGGGTCACAGAAGTTGAGCTGGTAATGTTTCTATTTCGTACTGAGCAGCTGACGCAATGACATCAGGTGTGTGTGTGTTTGTGAGGTATGATTTGAAAGTGTGAGTGTGTTGGCTGAAGAATGAGTGCACATAAAAAGGAATGCGTGCCTACAAAATGTTTTGGGAGTGTATAACATATGTGTCATGTTGTATAGTGTGTGTGTATGTACGTAAGGCACGGCCAGTCTGTCTCAGTCCCTCAGGTCCACACTGGATCCAAACAGAGCCACCAGCTGCTCCTCATAGTGGGCAATATTCCTCTTCATGATCTCCTTGCAGGGCCCCAGCAAACGCTCGAAGGCTTGTATGTCAATCACTGAAACACAAACATTGTTGGAACATACGGCACACATTTTATTTCAATGCAAAAAATTAAGTTAGATGGACTCAGAGATACTTACCCAAGCATTTGACGTCCCCTACAGCATAGGCTGAGGCAGCACGTGGTTTATTAGTGACGAGAGCAAGTTCTCCGAAATACTGCCCTTTACTGCAGCGAGCAATCTCCACCTCAGCGTTATCCTGTCTGTCTGCTTTTGTCTAAAATTACATTTTGGCATTACAGTGGGGGGAAATAAAAAAAAAATTGAACAGTCAGAAAGACCACTACAATAGTTAAGTAGAACTGCAAAAATAACTGGATGCCAAACATAAGCTACTGGTTAAGTAAAACTCTATTTACGATTCTCAAATTTTTGAGGAAAAACAGTCTATGAATGGCTGTCTCTGCATTTTAATCTAGGACAGAAAGTATTTAATTTAATAAAAAATGAAGATCTGAAAAGGAACATCTGAACCTTTTTTTTTAGCACATTAAAGGAGTTTAAAAGGTATAATTCTTACACAATGAAAGACAGGGAAAAAGAAAGATAAAGGAACTTACTTTACTCTTCATCATAATCTTCACCTCTCCAGACTCCACAGTGTAGAAGCAATCAGCCATATCGCCCTGGTGATAGAGCCGCCCATAATAGTAATGATTAATGATACAATAGCATCAGTCAAGAGTCCTGATCTTCAGTACTGCTCTATTATTACAATGCTATAATTACACCTGCTGTGTGTCTGTTGGTTCTTTCAGACATGCTGTAGCTGCTCAAGTGTGTGAGAGGATATCAAGATTCTCAATGGCATCATCCACTGACTCCAACTAAATGAATGTGGCAAACAAATAAGAAATCAGGAAGGGGGCCAACAGTTTTTCACACCACTGTATGTATAGAGGTAAATGTACAGTGGCATTAGATAACAATATGCAAAGTGTATGGCATTTTTCAAAATACTTTTAATTACTGGTGCTTTTTAGTGGATGTATGAAATCATTTCAATTTTGTAAAGCACTTTTTTGTTTTGTTACAAAACAGCTTTACAGAAAATCATAATTTTAATATTCATAATAAGTAGGGCTGCACGGGCGCGTTAAATATCGCATGCGATTTATCGTGCAGCCCTAATAATAAGTCTACATTTAATAGTTTAGGGCTGGGGGATAATGTACATTTAGTGACAATATAAACAATCATTCACATTTGTTCTAAATGATTCAGACATTTTCTATGTCCATATATAACCTTATGTGAGTGTACTGTATGAAATTTAAATGAGTTATTAATTTTTAATTATGACACAGGTGTTCTAGAAGAGTAACAAAAGATGGAGGTTATCATAATAACTTTGAACATGTTCCATTGACAACCAGACAGTGTCACAATACTTTGTCTTAATTTTGAATACCAAATCTATTATTTTATCTTTAAAACCATAAAAAAATATTTTGACGAACTGTTTTGTTTGAAAGGTGTAGTCTTTGAAGTAAATGAAGTTTATTGTTGTCATCCAATGACATTCATACACTTTCATTTCCTACTTTTTGTGACAACTGTAAAGCTCACCTGCATAATAATACGCTCTCCATCCTGAAATGATTTTACACCCAGCACATCAACAATCTTCATCCTTTCAGATATCTATGAAATAGAAAGATGGGGTAAGTATTTGATTATTTCATCAGCAGTCTAATAATGCAACCGTGTTCCTCTCCTCATCCTAAAGATTTTCTTCAATGTTGCCTGATACTCTTCCACAGAACCACTAAAAACGTTTGGCAACAGAATAAATGTTCAATCATTTTCTCACCTCTAGTGATTTGAGCAGTGGGACAGACTCAATGAAGGTTTCGTACATCCTTCTCTTCTTCGCATTGTTCTTCACTATGAGTCTACGGAACGTTGCCCGATCCTGAAACAGACATTCCGTTAGTATCTGAAATTATTCTTATGACACACTTACTTGCAGTCTTCATATTTGTTGCAAGTACAATGAAAGTCAAATTGCTGTTCTGTGAAAGTGAAGCTGAAGTCATTCAGTGTTTTAACTACAGTGGTGTGAAAAAGTGTTGGCCCCCTTCCTGATTTCTTATTTTTTTGCATGAACATTAAAGTGTGACAAACATGCAAAAAAATAAGAAATCAGGAAGGGGGCCAACACTTTTTCACACCACTGCTACATGTCCACAAGGCGGTGCTGTTACAGAGCACTTCGTCAGCTCACTTGCTCTCTCACACACTCACCAGTCCCCAGAGGGCTCCCTCTTCCTTGGCAATGATGGTTGCAGCACGTGGAGTGTTGTACATGAGGGCCAGTTCTCCGAAACTGCCCTTATTATCATACTGACCCACACAGCAGCCCACACCATCCTTCTGTACCATGATATCATACACACCCCTGCAAATGGACAAAAACATATTCAGTTAGGTCTGTGGTGGTGATTATATTGTTACTATTCTGATATACTGACCTATAGGTATTGACATTTAATATTAGGAATATTATTATGGTTTGTGATAAACAATGAATAGGAATTCACATAAATTGCTTCCAGAAACCTCACAGTTCCTTTAATGAATCCAAATTGAGTCACATCATGATTAGGGCTGCTATAATCAATAAAATCACTAAAGCAAATAACTGAATGGCAATATCAAATAATTGGGTCTGTGCACAATAAACATTCACCACTTTGCAGTAGTGAAAAAAGCCCAATTCATAGGTTACAACCATATATAGTTTTGCATTGGTCAGGTTGCCAGGTGAAGCACAGCTCCATGCATTTGAGAGGTGCTTTTCATCTGGACATAGGATATTATATTACTGATATAATGTAAGATTAACATAATACTACTGTTTAATTAAAATCTGCAGGTGTTATAAATTCAAAATAATGTTGCCAATTTGAAAAACAAACTCTCCCAACAACAAGCCACTGATTATTGTTTTAATCAAAACAATAATAGTTACTGGACATCAAATGTAGCTTTTAATTGAAACATATGTAATGCAATTACATGTGCATACAGTATGTAGTGTAAGTAAAAATATATTTTATAAAGAAACATAAAGCATCCAGTAGCAGTAAATGCATTTATTGTTAGAAAAAGAGCATTGGCCAAAATATGCACACTTTTTACAAGAAATGCTGGGACTAAAAAAATTGGATTTTTTTTACAAATCTTAATCAGGAAACAACTGATAGATTAATACATTTTCAAAATAGGTGACCCAAATCATGACATATGCAAAACTGTTAAACTAACATTAACCAGCCCTGCTGTACAAGAGTATCACAGACAGACCGGCAGAACATATAAAACAGTTTTTAAATATATATACCTCTCGATTACATAAAAGTTATCTCCATCATCTCCCTGATCAATAACGTGCTCTTGTGGCTGCACAAGAACCTCAAACATGGCGTCCAGCACCTCTGAAAACTGCTCCTGTACCAGAGAGAGACAAAAAGTCTGATGAAGGAAATGCGTTTCTGGATCATACAGTACATATTTAGCATCCGCTGTAGGGATATGCAAAACTACATATTTTTAAAAAGCAGGCACATTTCTTAGGGTTCACCGCTAAACAGAGTGCAGCAGAATGGAACAGAGTGGTTTCAACTATTTTTTAATCTTGACACGCCATCTTAAAAACTCAAGACTCATTTCATCTGAATGAAGATGAGGGAAAAAAACAAAACAGCTACACGCAATGCAATACACGCATTGATATTCACATGCATGTGAACAGACTGACATTTCAAAAAGAGTGTAGAATGAATGTGAGAACAGTCCTTTGATAGACATAAAAAACAGGTCAAATATTTAACTTATTTCACAAAACTACCAGAGTCATTTTCTTGATATTTATGGTTGTGGATTGTGAATTACAGAAGTTTTGAACGGGGAGAATTTAAAAACTTAAATTCTCAAAACAGGTTTTAGCACATTGATGGTTACCATGACTTTTAGCATGTTAAATCTTCTATCTGCTAAGTTGCATCTTTTAATTCACTCCATTGAAAGCACCACAGCTAAAACATAAGCCTAGTCAACATCACTAATTGATTTGTTATTTGCTGGTGACAAGCCAACCAGAATATAATTATTATTATATATAAATATTGCTATCATAACATCATGTAATATGTAATGATTTTAAAGGCACAATATATAAGATGTTTTA
Source organism: Sinocyclocheilus anshuiensis (assembly GCF_001515605.1). Classification (NCBI taxonomy): domain Eukaryota; kingdom Metazoa; phylum Chordata; class Actinopteri; order Cypriniformes; family Cyprinidae; genus Sinocyclocheilus; species Sinocyclocheilus anshuiensis. The sequence goes on along the minus strand of NW_015538026.1, from coordinate 1,674,650 downwards.
ATTAAAATATCCAGTGTTATATATTTTGCTGACTACATTATCCCAAATGTTTCGAAGAATGTTTAAATCCGGAGAAATAAGCAATTTTAACTAGTGACATGGACCGTGACTATAGTGTCATTGTGTTGCCTGCCAATGACGTCATACACCCTCGATTTCCGGTTTTGTTTTGTAGAAAACATGGAAACACCAAAGACGCTTTAATATGCTATGCATTTTATTAGACAGGTGACGACCGCACAGAGTAGCATTATAACAGAACATTCAGATGTATCTAGTATGATAAAACAGCGCTGCTTACTTCCGCTGCTTTACGGAAGGAGCGGAAGCGGTCGACTGTGGCATAATAAAAGTTATGACCAGTCTTGAAGAAAAAAAAAAAAAAGACGTTCATTACACCAAATACACAAAATAATGTTCTTTTTAGCAGCATCATATGACCCCTTTAAGACTAGTCTAAACAGTTTATGCAACCAAATATAGCACAACTTAGACGTGCTATATGACATCAGCAGAAAATAAACAATGCAAATCAGTTCAAGTAACAATGTGTTAAATAAACAATATGTTCCTCTAACATGATGAACCAACAATGGCAGGTTAAGTAAGGCACGTGTGATCAGTCACACATGCAAACCAAACCTGACTGACTGGCCTGCACAGAGTCCAGGAGTGATACAACCTGGATGATGTCTATTTACAGTTTTACAGCCCTCATATCTGCGTACCTGATCAAGAGCCTTGAACAGCAGAATGTCCTTGCAGGCCTCCTGTAATCTACAACGCTGCTCGTCTGTTTTTGGATGGACAACTCTCGGCTCAGAATCTTCCTCATCATCATCAGGGTTAAAGGCCTCCGCACACACTATGAAAATAAATTACTATTTACTTGACAGTCACAAACAAAGCCACATTGACGTGAATCAAAAACTCTTGAACAGGTTTTCAAACTTTTAAATGACTCTAATGACTTTAAATTACTCCAAAATATGATGGTACATATTTATATTGTTCAAAGAAAATAGAAAGCATGGTATAATAAAACATTTTGTTGTATTTTGCATGATATTAAAAAATTGGCTTTTTACAATAAAAAAAACCCGCTTTAAAAGAAAATAATGGCAAGCCTACATACTTTGCAGGGAAGAAGAAAAAAATCTATTTATTCATTTTACTTTATTTATTTGTTAAATACACTTACGGTATAGGGTCAGTAATACAAATACTTTTATACAGAGAGGAGGCATTAAATTGATAAAAAGCGACAGCAAAGGCATTTACAGTGCTACAAAAGATACCTTTTTTTTTTTTTTAAATAAATGCTGTTCTTTTGAACTTTCTATTCTTCAAGAATCCTGAAATACAACGTATCACAGTTTTTACAAAAATATTAAGCAGCACAATTTTTTTTTTTAATAAATATTTTAACTATAAACTATAGACAGGATGTTCACTTTTGAAAAAGGTTATTCTTCTCAATGAGTTAAACATGTCTTTACAGACAGCATATGTAGATTCCTTCATATGATGACGTGGGACACTAAAAATCCCACATTAAAGGAATGTATATGTTTAAAGAAGTTATTTTTTTACTGGAACACAATTGAAAGGAGGAGAATGATTGGGCATACTGGCGACGTAATTACTATAAAACAAACACGAGAGGAAATGACGGAAAGGCAGAGCACTTATCTGACACTCACACACACACACATTTTAAACCACATGATTAGTGCAATGACGTCAAACAGAACTCACCCGACACTCTCCGGTTAAATCTGCTGGGGGGAGGAGCTGTGGAGAGAAAGAACGACAGAGAGAGTTAATGATGGTTCAAATTCTGAGAGCTGCATACTCACAGACAATGTTAACAATCAAATTCAGTCTCCAAATCTCACATGTGCCCTTCAGTAACCGTGTGGGTGTGTTAAAAATTTGGTTAGGTCAGTCAAAGGCCTGTCCTACAGGCTGTACCAGTTTCAGGAGATTGCAATTATGCGTGTACGATCACAGCTGAGTGCACTAGCACGACTCTCAGGAGCCCTGCAGGTTTGCACACAACTGCTCCTCCTCCTCTCTCATGGCGCTGTTACAATCCATCAGTCCATTAACTCTTTGGTGTAAAACTAGCAATAATCTTTCTCACATACACACTCCCTTTTAGTGTCTTAAGAAGTTCTGCTCATAACCAACACCTCTACAGTACACAAATAGATTTTCAAAGTCCAAACACATCATCATGTTTGAGCACATTCTTACAGTAATTAACCTGCAACACAATACGCACATTTTGTAATGCATGGGATACATGCTCATGTTAAATGCCATTGAATTGTGCCTATTCACACATAAGCTTTCAGATTTACACCTCTTCGCAAATTACTTAACACTGTGTGTGTGTGTGTGTGTGTGTGTGTGTGTTGTCCAGACAAGGCGGTGTAATACATGGATGTGTTGTGTGAGCACTCAAAGAAATGTGTGTGTGCATGAGCGCGAGAAGTATCGTGAGATGGGGTGCTTCAACTTCACGTGTAGGGGATATCAAGTGGCCAAAGTTGCCATGACAACAAAATACAAGGAAGACTTCCTCATCTCTATAACAACTATCCCCCCCAAATACACACCCACTCACTCTCTCTTGGCAACCACAGAGAGAGGGGAAAAAAAGAGAAAGAAGCACAGACAGAGTGACACAGGAAGGAAGAAAAGGGAAAGAAAATGGGTGAGAGCAACCAAGAGCTTGTAACACTCCAAAGAGAAAGGAAAACGTGAAATCGCATCATATGACCCCTCTAACTTCATAAAAAAAAAAAACTCACCCCAACTTTTAAGTAGTAGTGTACATGACATTATTAACAGTTATTTTTACATTTATTTTATATTTACCTTTTTAAAAAAAAACGTTTTTTTTTTTTAAAAACAAATATATTATATAAACATAAAAATAAATCAATAACATACATTAGTATTTACTATTTACTTCATGGTATTACAAATATTTTATAATGCAAATATTTTACACAATACTCAAAATTCAGCACAACATATTTGAAAACAATGTGGGTTATACGTTGACAAAGCAGTTGGTACATGTCTGAGCCCACAAAATTTGGGCATACTTAACAGTGAATACTACAATCTCAAATGAACTGTTCAATGGCTAACTCATACACATTTGCAAAAGCACAAAACAGACTACACAATGTAACATTACCATAAAAATTCAAGCACCCCAGTTTATAACTCAGCAAAACACTTTGTTTGTGGCAGTGTGTTGTGCTTGTAAGGGGTTTTAGGAGGTTTGGATAACAAAATCAAAATCCCACTATGCTACAGAGCCGGCTGTATTTTCTCTCTCTCCCCTTCCAGCTGATGTCTCAATGTCCCCCTTTTCCTTCACTCTCTAAAAACTATCTTTCTACAGCACTCCATTTCTCCTTCTCTTTCCCTTTAGCCCTTATAAGGTAGTGCCTGTGACTATGAATTTAACCCCTTATTAGCGGCCAGAAGGTTACTTGGAGTGAGAAAGCATGAATGACATCTACAATACCAGGGATCAACAGAGATTAGGGATAGGGATGCACCGAATGTTCGGTAACCAAAATTATTCGGCCGAATAAGCGAAAAAGACCTAATAAACTGTACCGAACAATGACGTGATGCGATCAAATAGCAACCAGCATAGAGTGAGAGGCGCAATGCAACAAACATGTCAGCAGTGTGGAAGCATTTAAAACTGTCCAAGAAAGATGCAAAAATCATTACAAGCACCGACAGCGAGAGACTGTTTAGTACTGCATCGCATGTCTTCGATGAGAAGAGGAAGGGGTGATTGTTGCTGGTTACTGTATGATAATTGAAATCGCGAAATGGCCTTAAACAATTAGTAAATAAACTGCAGAACGTCATGTTTTCTAATACACGCACGCATTGCATTCTGACAGCGCTGCATGAACTCGCAGTGCTATCTGCTCGTTAGCCAGGGTTCAAAGTCCAAACCGCGAGGGAAATCTGCGCTGTAACAGTGTACTCAGTTGCTCAGTCACATTTTTATGATTTTTTTTTTTACAATGCGATACGTGCGACTTATTCGTAATGAGACTCATTTATAAATATGCTGTTGTCTTCCTGCGCGTTTCTGCCAAAATAAAAGTTGAGAAAAAGCAATAACTCCATAAACAATCATAAATGTTAGTGTTGTAATTTTACTGTTATGTAAGACAATAATAATGATAATAATTTCAATTTTAATACATGTATTATAACATTCACATATACAGTGCACATCATAAATGAGTACACCCCCTCTAAAACTTAACAAATTCAGCAATTACTCTTTACTTAGAAGACATGTTATGGTTTTTTAGAGATATATTTCAGCAAGTCTGCTTGATCAATTACCAAAGAAGAATGCCAAAATTATTCAGCAAAATAAGATTTTCTTATTAAAGTGATAAAATGTTGTGTTGCAAAAAGGAGTACCCCCTCCTTAAAGTTACTAAATAAAAAAATTTTTTTTTAAAAGTGTATAGGTTTAAGGCTATTTTTTGATCAACAGGCAAGTATATTGAACCAAAACTTTTAAAGACAAGTAATTTCCTGACAATTAAAAGTGTTATATAGCCCACTGAATCATACTCCGACTTAATGCTGGCAGCAGTGGAACCACTTGAGAGAGAACTGCCAGGTGACTTATTTCTTAGCATAAAAGAGGACAATGGTACAAGAGGAATACCAAATTATTGTTTTAAGTGTGAAAATATAGCAGAAGTAGCACCAAAATTCAAAAACAATGGACTTGTGATAAGGCTCCTGAAATAATCAGGTCTTCACTTTAAGTTTTCATTTAGTAATGAGTGAATTTTTGCTAGAAAAAGAGCAGGAGAAATAACATGCAAGTGTCTCAGAGCCGGCAATGAGTGCTGAAGGTGTGAGGGAGTTGTGCTTTATCAATGCTGGCATGAATTCACACACTACTGTGTGATGTAATACAAAAACTTGAAACAGAAGATGCTACCCTCTAGACATGGGACGATAACCGGTTTCAAGGTATACCACGGTTAGGAAAAGTCACGGTTTCAAAACCACTCAAATTTCCCGTTATACCGTTCCTGCGGTATGCGCAGTTTTTTTTACATGTCGTCAAAGACGTAAAGTGCAGGACTCCCTCAGTTGTGTGCAGCGAAGAGCGCAACGAGTCACACGACCCCTCCCGTCGGCCCCTCCGGTTGGTGCGAGCAGTCAGTGAGAGTCACCTGTGTGTGGGATGGCCGAAGGAGATGAATCCCTGGAACTTTTTCCCCCGTCGAAAAAGACGAAGTCTGTCGTATGGGAATTTTTCGGGTAACGTAGACTAACCATGTTCCGTACACAACAGTGTTCTGTACAGATGACGTTTTAGCTCCGATCGCTAAATAAATACTTCCAGGTCGAACATAAACTATATATCTGTGTCATCTTCATTTCTCCCTCTTTCACCCCCGATCAAGACAGAGACCCACCCGCCTACTATTTGGCTTGCTACCGAGGCAGATAACATGGCTAATTAACTATCTAACATCAACTAGTTTCCTCCCTCACGTTACTTCACAGAGTGAGGAATAGCAGTCTAAAGTACGTACTGTAGCCTACTTTTCTGCGATTTAGTACAATAATTAAATTTAGCTGGTATCACGTCTATACTTTTAAGCCTCCTGCCATTGTTTACATCTGTTCAAAATCACGATATTTAAAAAACAAAAAACAAACTGTTGTACGGAGAGACCGTGTTTGTGTGACACTCGCGCTCTCTCTTTCCTTATGCGTGTATGTGCACACATCCTCGTAC
>NW_015538026.1:1667467-1668676 GCF_001515605.1 Sinocyclocheilus anshuiensis | reverse complement strand
TCCAAACTTAATCCGGGAAAGGTGAACATTCCTGCATCATAACTTGGACTGAAAGATGAATGTGTAGAAAGTGAGCATGTCTCCAAAAACCTTGTTGAGATGCAGGTTTAATTACTGCATTTTTTATGAATTTTTTTATTTTTGTTTTTACAGAAATTATGTTTTGATTATATTTTTGATTATTGATCTGCAGGTTTAGGCTCACTTAAGTGACTGTATGTACTGTACTGAATGAATTTTTTTTTTCATTTATAGGGATTTTTTTTTTATTTTTACAGAAAATAATTTATTTATGTTCTGATTATTGTTGAGCTGCAGGTTTAGGCTCACTTAAGTGACTGCATTTAATTAAGAAGAATTTAATTACTTATTCTAATTATTTAGCCTGACATGTTTACTGTTCCAAAATGTTCTATATGTTTCTTAAAATACAGAAAATAATTTATGTTCTGATTATTGTTGAGCTGCAGGTTTAGGCTCACTTAAGTGACTGCACTTAATTAAGAAGAATTTAATTATTTATTTTAATTATTTAGCCTGACATGTTTACTGTTCCAAAATGTTCTCTATGTTTCTTAAAAATAAAATGTGTTCAGTGGGAAAAAAAAGTTTTTTTTTTACCCAGACATTTAAAAATAACATTTTAGAGCTGTAATCGCAATACCGTGATACCGTGAAACCATGATATTGTTATCTAAGGTTATCATACCGTCAGAATCTCATACCGGCCCATGCCTACTACCCTCCCCTCATTCCCTGCATTATAGGGAGCATATAGGGGCATTTTTTCAGCATGACAATGAATATATTCATTCTCCCAAGGTGAAAATCCTTCAGTGGACATGTATTTCACTCAATCTTAACGCTCTTGAGCAGCTGTGGGGGATTCTGTAGAGACGAGCAGAGCAAAAAAGCCTTGTTCGGTATTCGGCCTTTGGCCCAGTATTTCATGTTGTTCGGTTTCGGCCAAGAATTTTCTTTTCGGTGCATCCCTATTTAGTCAACGCGTGACAATGTACATGATGCGTGGGGACGTAAATGATGTGATATTTTACATGACATATTTTACATTATTACAACACCTCTCTCCCCAGTCTGGCATGAAAGGCTCGAAATAGTTCCTGTATCAAATGAAGGTCCGCCTTCTGAAATACGAAATGTGCTGTGATTGGTTAGCTGGGCCAGTGTGTGTTGTGATTGGCAGCACTC
>NW_015538026.1:1664493-1667291 GCF_001515605.1 Sinocyclocheilus anshuiensis | reverse complement strand
CCGGATCGGCTTTCACCATGGACGAAGCGGAGTCCAGCCCGGGGTTGTCACATGTGGTTGTTGCAAGCCCGTCAGCCGCTTCTTCGTCGAATCCGCCGGCCACGCCGTTCTCAAGCACGCCGGCCTTCCGCTCACTCTAGCCCGCCGTGTGTTTTTTATTTAAAAAATTTTTTTTTATTTAACACGAAAATTTTATTTACAACACTGTTCCAGAACAGTTCAACCCAAATATTCAGCTGTGTATTTATTTCTTTATAATCCGTAATTATGTCCCCACTGGATGCAACAAATGCCTCGTTTATAATGGGTTTTAATGTTTTTGTCTCGTCGCTCCGGCCGGGACACGGCATCACAGTATGGTAAGGGGCGTAATCACAGTATGGTAATGGCCGTAACATTTCCGTCACACGCTTGAGGTATTTGGCCAATCACAACGCATTGGATAGCTGGCCAATCACAGCACACCTCGCTTTTCAGACCGATGAGCTTTGTAAAAATCGACGCGTTTCAGAAAGGCGGGGCATAGAGGAGAAACAATAATGTACAGTATGTGGAAAATAATGTGCTTTTTGAACCTTAAACCGCATAAGCATTTCATTACACCAAATACACAAAATAATGTTCTTTTTAGCAACATCATATGACCCCTTTAATATTTACATCATTTATGATTTATTTTATCTACCCGCAAATAATCAGAATGCATTTTTTTATTTCCCGACCCGCGGATTATCCGCAGCACCTGTGGATATAGGAAAAGCAAAATATGTTTGCTGCGTAAATCAGACGGACTTACTGAAAATGCAAATTAATTCTCTGCCAGCAGGAGGTGCTTTAAAGTGGGAGAAACAGAGGTTTCCCCAGTAACAGCTGTACACAAAGCTTGAAGCATCAGAATCGGCATCGGTATCGGCTGATCACCATGACAAGAAATCGGTATTCAGTATCGGCTGCAAAAATCCTGATCGGAGCATTCCTAATAGAGATAGTTATTTACTCAATATATACCCATTTCATTCACTTTCAAATTTACAAAAGCATGTGTGAGCATTCAGTGCTGCTAAAACATATCTGCAAAAGTGTGTTTATGTGCATGATATGAACATTAGAGGCAAGGTCAGCACTGGCTCTGATTAGACAAGGCCATGCGTTTGCTTAATCTGCACCCTGACTGGACAAGGTCACTGTCTGTTCTTTCAACTCCTCTCTGATTGGCTGATACGGTATTATGTGGTGCTAGCTGAAGGTCAAGGCACGGCCAATCAAAGTGTACCCCAATTGGAGCCCTCCTATCCCAGTTACCTCCTCTACATGAGCCACCACCACTAATCAGACTGACCTGTAAACATCTTGTGTATGGTGTTGTCTATTAACATGCAAAAAAAGGGGATTCGAACAATGCTTCTGCTGAGTAGGGAAAAAAGAGAGCAAATTAAAGATTAGATTTAATTGGAGACTAAAATAATGTAGGCAACAATGATGATATTGTGCAGGGTTTCCACATCCTGCTTAACCTTTGGCCTTATCCATGATGCCTTGAGAAGGAACAGCTCTGGTGTACTGCTCTAAGGAAGGGTGGATTTATGCCATAAGTGTAATATAGCAATCTGAACTCTTAAAGCCATATAAGTCCATCTTAACTTACTTTCTACCAGGGCAGCACTCAAAATGCAGAAATAATGTGATAACCTAAAGTCTGTGACCAGCTACTGAGATGACACTTCATAAGCTCTTACGACCACATTATAATGCTGCTTCTGAAATCAATGACCAGGGTGGGAAGAACAAACAGGGCCAGGGTAGTTTGTCACCCTCTTGCTGATAGATATATAAAGAGGAAGTGCTAAAGTCCAGACTGTTATCAGATACCTCAAACATGAAGAATAAGAGATATAGACACACCCAGGCGCACAAAACACACTAACAATACACACATAAAAAAGAAAACAGTTACTGAAGCATTTTCTCTGATAGGCAAACAGCTAATTGCTGGTGCATGTGCATTCCTAATATGTGACAGGTCCTGTAGTAAAGACAAAAACATGTATTATTTCAGAGTTAATTATTTCATTCTAAACAAATATTAAGACTGAGTGTAAAAAATAGGGCTGGTCCGAATACCATTTTTTGAGCTTCGAAGCTTCGGTAGCAATCAACACTGAATATTCGAAGCTTCGGAGGGAGGGGGCTGACGGTGAGGACATTTTCCCACCAGTTAATTGACGTGTGACAACACGGATAATACCGGTATCACCGTGGGGGCAGGGGCGTTCCCTCTTTTCCTCGCTTTCCTTCGCTTTTAAATAGCTTGTAAAAGCGGCGTGCGCATTTCAAATTAGCGGCAATTCGGCGTAAAGCAATTGTTCGTTTTTAATTCGTTTGAATTTTCCCTCTTTTCCTCGCTTTCCTTCACTTTTAAATGGCTTAAAAGCGCCGTACGCATTTCGAATTAGCGGCAATTGCTTGAATGCAACAACAAAATACAACATCAAACTCACTTTAGCCTATATATAAAACATATAACTTTTATTAACAAAACGAATAAAAATACACCATGCTATAGGGCAGGCTATGCCTAATATAAAATAACAATAAAAATAACTTACATAAACTTTAAATAGGTATACAAAACTGGAAATAAGTAAACATGTAGCCTATAATATATGACCAAATAAATAAGAAACGTAGAACGTTCATTAGCAAAACGAATAAGAAAGCTTGGAAGCACGGCATACACCTTGATGTCAAATAAAATAAATAAATTACACAAAGTTTAAATAAAGTAAAAATCAGCAAAC
>NW_015538026.1:1656283-1664453 GCF_001515605.1 Sinocyclocheilus anshuiensis | reverse complement strand
ATGCCCATTAAAATGTATTTTACAAGTTTTTGTTACTTTCACTGTTCGTTTTTTTGCTCTGTGGTACATCATCTTTAATTTAATAGCATTAGAGCTGCTCCATTGCAGCAGCTTAGTACTGTAATCACGCGCTTTGTTGTAATAAAGCAGGGAACCACTCGCTATAAAATTATAACTGTGATATTTTCAGAAATAGAAGTCGCGTTTTTTTCATCTGAAACGTGCTGCGATTTATATTCCAAAGCCACTCATATAATGCAGAAACACTCAAGCAAGCAAAAGCACGTATTTGTACTGATGCAGAATGAGAAGACAGTAGTACAGTCTAGCGCATTTCACACAGGCTGCTATATTCACTTTCTCCAGAAAGTCGTGTATGCCTAAGGTTGAAAATAAATTATGTTTATAGTGAATGCCCCTATAAATGGTCTTATTTTTACGATTTAGTTTTAATCCAAATGATGCGTGTGCTAAGTGAGTGAACATCAAAGATCACACAACAGAAGTGCGCTCTCTTTCTCTCTCTCTCTCTCTCTCTCGTTAAGTAACGTGTGCATTGTTTTACTTACTTGTTTTTTACATATCCCAGTATCGGGCCTGATACCGATACCAGTATCGGTATCGGTGCATCCCTATTTATTACTATAAAAAAATCTAAACGACGGTGGGGGTCGGTGCCGCAGTGGGCAAGTGACGTAACTGGTGTTGCGGCTTAACAACGGTATCACCGTCAGCACCATCTATCGCGGCAAGCTTACTCAAGAACCGTTCATCCAATCGACTTCACGCGTGGCGGGTGTGTTGCTGCGGACCCAAGGGAGTGCAGTGTCGCATTTTGGTGCAATATGGACACGCGACACGTTCCGAATTAATAAACTTTTAATAACCTACAGAACAGCGCAAGCCGGAAGCGGCGTGCCTCACGCGGGCAGGGCTTATATGCTCTGAGAACGGACGCTGCACTAGTGATACAAAACACACAGGGCTGCGTTTCTCGATAACGATTGATCTTAGAGCTTAAGAGCGTTTTCTACGAGTCATTTTACGATCGTTCGTTATTGTTTCACGTGCGTTTCCCAAAAATGCACTTAACACAATCGCACGTAGCCCTGCTGTAAGTGCTACTTAGTAGGGTTGTGACGGTGAGGAAATTTTCCCACCGGTTAATCGACGTGTGACAACACCGGTAATACCGGTATCACCACGGGGGCGTTCCCTCTTTTCCTCGCTTTCCTTCACTTTTAAAGAGCTTAAAAGCGCCGTGTGCATTTTACTTTCACTTTCAAATAGCGGCAATTTGGAGTAAAGCAATTGTTCGTTTTTAGTTAGTTTGAATGTTCCCTCTTTTCCCCTCTTTAATTCGCTTTTAAATAGCTTAAAAGCGTCGTGCGCATTTTACATTCACTTTCGAATTAGCGGCAGTTAGGCGCCAATTGCTTGAATGCAACAACAAAATACAATGCCAAACTCACTTTAACGTATATATAAAACAGAACTTTTATGAACAAAACAAATAAAAATACACCATGCTATAGGGCAGGCTATGCCTAATATAAAATAACAAATAACTTGCATAAAGTTTAAATGTACAAAACTGGAAACAAGTAAACATGTATAATATATAACCAAATAAATAAGAAACGTAGAATGTTTATTAGCAAAACGAGTAAGAAAGCTTGGAGGCACGGCATACACCTTGATGTCAAATAAAATAAATAAATGACAAAGTTTAAATAAAGTAAAAATCAGCAAACAATGTGGAACCAATTAAATAAGAAACGAATGTTTAAAAAAACTTCCAAAATCACCTTAGATAAACGGCAAAAGTCAACAGGCTTTTCAAACTCCAAAATATTGCCAATCTTTTGCATTTCGTTTCGAAACTAAATCATCCGCGATCGTCTTGTCTGTCTCACCCCACTCTTCTTGTCAGTCAGCTCGACTCACTCTCCTCACTGGATAAATTAAATCTGATCTGTGATGCAACTGTCGTTCAACTGCATTGAGCAGCCGTGTTCAGTTTTTAATTGTAGTGTCTGTTCTTTTACTGAACTAAATGATTTTTATTATTATAAAAAATCAAAACGACGGCGGGGATTGGTGACGCGGTGGGCAAGTGACGCAACCGGTGTTGCGGCTTTACACCGGTATCACCGTCAGCAACGTCCATCGTGGCAAGCCTACTACTTCGGAAACGCTATCCGTTTGTCAAGTGCTGAAATGTCACCTTATAGAATGGCTCGTAATCGTAGTACACGCTCGTTTATTGAAATGTTAACCTAATGCTGCGTTCCAGACAACTCAGATATAATAACTATTATATTATATTATATTTATACGTAGGCTATAATAGTATACTTTACATAATAATATAGCCTGTAATATACTTAATATAAAAATATATATTATAGTATATAATATCTATATAGAGATGTTATTTCCAGGTCCAATACATTGGTTTTCGTGCACGTCAGTAAGTCATTGACAGATTTCCCCCCAGTCTTTGAAGCACTACATTACTTCTTTTATTCATTTTTTTTGTTCAGTCATTTAATTTATATGTGTATTTCTATTTTTTCTGCCCTTTTTAATTATTTCATTTATAAATTCAAACAACAATGCTTTAAGTGCTACTTAGGAGTCGCTATCCGTTTGTCAAGTGCTGAAATGTCACCTTATAGAATGGCTCGTAATCGTAGTACACGCTCGTTTATTGAAATGTTAACCTAATGCTGCGTTCCAGACAACTCAGATATAATAACTATTATATTATATTATATTTATACGTAGGCTATAATAGTATACTTTACATAATAATATAGCCTGTAATATACTTAATATAAAAATATATATTATAGTATATAATATCTATATAGAGATGTTATTTCCAGGTCCAATACATTGGTTTTCGTGCACGTCAGTAAGTCATTGACAGATTTCCCCCCAGTCTTTGAAGCACTACATTACTTCTTTTATTCATTTTTTTTGTTCAGTCATTTAATTTATATGTGTATTTCTATTTTTTCTGCCCTTTTTTAATTATTTAATTTATAAATTCATTAAAAAAATAAAATAAAACGAGTAATAAAGTGTACAATAAAGCACAATCAAAACTTTATATTATAATCACATTGCACTTAAATAAAGTTAAAGGTGCAATCTGCCATACGATCGTTTTTATGAACTTCTTAGGCTTACGAAGCTTTTGGGAAATGCAGCCCAGGTCTATTAAGAGCAATACTTTTAATATAGACAAATTATTAATAGGCTGGGCTACTGTACGTTTTTTTATGACTGCCGCATTCGCAAGTATTTTCCAAGCAAATTAAGTGCACGTTTTTATCATGTAAAATTAAAATGATCATGTAAAATGTAAAATTACTGATTAACATGGCGGATAAAAGCAGCTCTTTTCTTACACCAACAATATACTATAGGCGTACTACCTACAGAATTTTACAGATTTTTTAAACTTGATGTGCTGTTGTGGTAGGCCAGTTTCAAATCGTATATTTGGCCCACTGCCTTTGTCTTGTCCTCACTCAATTTAAAGTGCTCCCACACAGCTGAGGCATTATTGTCTTCTCTTCCAGATGAACTGAATCATGATGTTCATGACGTTCACTCATGGGCGATTCATATTCAAGCGCGAATGAGAACCGTTTCGTGGGGGATGCCAGGTGTTAGAAAAAAAAAAAAGAAAAAAGAATATTCGAATCTCAAAATTGAAAATGGAATGCCAACCCACCGAACGAATATTCGAATAATCTGGTCCAGCCCTAGTAAAAAGTGTAGTAAAAACTCATATTTTGTACAATTTCATAGTGAAAACAGTGAACAGTAAAAAGTTCAGTGAATCGAAACCAGACCAACCAGTTAAGTCAATGTGTATACATACATATGTATATATGTTTCTTTTATGGTAGCCATTTTAACACTAAATATTTAGATACTTTTTTTGTTAGATAGGGTAAACGTACCTATTAAGCTCACCAAAATCTACATTGAGACATTTTTAGTGCACAAGATATTGGTTTCAGTATAAAAAGTTGTTAAAATAAAATATTAATCTCTCACACAAAAATATGTAATTTTATTTTAAATGACAAAAGCATTTCAATTGAGATAAACATCATTAAATGCAAAAAGTCTGGCTGTGCTTAATGGGTACATTTTTGTACCCTTTAAGCACACCCCTGCTCCCATTAAGCTCACATCATGTTTTATTAAAAAATTCTTGTTTATTTTAAACAACCTTTTTAAAGAATAATTGAAAAATTACTTTGTACCTTCAAAAAAAAATATCACAAAAAAACAGAACACTAAAATCAAGCCACAAGGCATTCAATTTGATCAGTTATATATTCATAATGAAGTGTCATTTAAGCACATTGCAACATCTAGACTAGTCCACGTTCAGCTAAGCAACACATATTCAAAAATCAAATAAGACAAACTAATAAAACATTTCATTCATGGGGATGAACACAGAAACTAGCCTCATCCCCAATTTTCCACTGATTTACAGTGTGGAGAAGTTCACAGTAGTTGCCAAAGGTCAGAGCCGGTCTGTAGATTTGAGTTGACAGAATCTATAGAAAATCAATTAACTTAACTTTAAGTGATAACCATCAGTTAATATTTAAAGTCTGTTTATGAAGTATTTACATAGACGTTCAATGTGGAAGAGCTTAAAGAGAGCACACGGAGCTTAATTGCAGCAACAATTTTTAATAAACTTTATGTAATATATACTAAAATGACAAGATTTTGCAAAATAAATAATAATGCCTGTGAAGTAATATATTAGCGTAGCACACAATCTTATACAGCTAGTCAGCTAACTGTGTTCTGTAGCATCTGCGCTATGTTGCTAAAACTATCTTTTGGATCTAATGTAATTATTTCCCACATCCAAGTTCCAGGTTATAATATGTAAAAGTCTTAACATTAATCTCTTAATTTTACAGTAAGTAGTGAAACTTACCCAAAATAAAGGCTTAAACATCTAAAAAATGCACATTTAAAGGGCTCCTCTTTTGGTGAAAGTTTTCAGACAGCTTTCAAAATGGCCGCCAGACATGTGAACACATGGAGACCCATATCTTAGTGTGTAATTATCTGAATGACTTGAAATTACAGGAGGTATGTAGTAACAAACACATCAATTGGTTAAGACATCAAATATGATAAAACATTATTTTGTCTTTTTATAATCTGAGCTCAAATATGGAAGTGTGCTTAATAGGTACATTTACCCTAATTCTTGACAAACTGCAAAAACATGGTTTTGACTCAGTAAAGGTCATAAAAACCTTCTAAGCTAAACCACATCATGGTTGTGACGACAAGCTAACTGCCTGAAAAAATTACAGTTCTCTTTTTCAAGGTTTAGTTCTGTATATTCCTGTAATGTGAAAAAGGTTCACACTCACTAATGAGTTTCAAATTTTGCAACAACAATATTACAACCTGTGTCCTCTCAAATCACATTGACAACAGGCAACCCAGCAGTGAAGAGGAGCACAAACAGGTTCTTTGACTCGCTGTTAAGAGTATTTGCAGGTGGCTGTGTTGTGTGAGTAGAGACTCCGAGTCCATAAAACAGCAGACTACTCTGTTCCACTCTATTGATCCTACTTAAAACAAAGAGTACCCTCTCCTCCACACAGAGGACCTAAAACACACAACATATGCACTTGCATTATACTTCAATTCATTTCACTTTAATTTTCAATAGATCTTTTAGATATCAGACATAAATTGTCTGTAACAGCCACAGGCCAGTCAGAAATGATTGCTGCCTATCAATAATTTTGCACATTCAGGTTTGGGGTTTTGTAGAGGCCATGTGGTGAAGGGGTGGTGGCGTTCTAATTCAGCATCTAAGTCCGGCAGAAGTAAGAAAAACATCTGAAACTACTTACAGCAATTCTCTGATTCTACTCTTCTCCCAATCATGCATTTAAATTCTCACAGAAAGCAACAATACTGGAGTATGCAAGCCTGGAAGAGCAGTCAAATTTATCCAAACTTCCTGCATGATACATTGCCAGTTCTATAGTGATGATGTGCAGATGTTTTCTTGACAGTATGACGCAAAGAAAGAAGGATCAAGGTGGAATGGTCCTTAATGCTTCAACCATGACCCAGCATGCTTTGGATTCCTCAGTTCACTGAAGCTCAGCTGTGGAACAACACGTCTCTCATATAGAACTAGGGCGGGGCGATATAGCTAAAAAAATGTATCAACGATATAATGTTTCATATCGTTCAGTATCGATAATTATTGACATTTTTATAACCTTTTTTAAAACAAAGAGCAATAGAATTTTTTTTTTTTAATTTAACCACTGTATTTTTAAATTAACCCAATTTATTGAGACAAACAACAATTTTTTTGTTTTAACAGTCAAACACACAATAACAATTTAACAAATATCTAATTTCTAATGTTTTATTTGCCGATTAAATAGGTCTTAAAGGGATAGTTCACCCAAAAATGAAAATTTGATGTTTATCTGCTTACCCCCAGGGCATCCAAGATGTAGGTGACTTTGTTTCTTCAGTAGAACACATTTGATGATTTTTAAGTCCAACCGTTGGAGTCCATCAGTCTTATAATGCATGGCAATGGTAACAAAGTCTATGAGTGTAAAAAAAAACATGCGCAGACAAATCCAAATTAAACCCTGCGGCTCGTGACGACACATTGATGTCCTAACACACGAAACGATCGGTTTGTGCCAGAAACCGAACAGTATTTATATCATTTTTTACCTCTAATACACCACTATGTCCAACTGCTTTGAGCACGTGCACGACTTCCGGTGCGTGAGGCGTGTACGCGTTCTGGCGTAGTTTACATTAATGGGTGTGTTGTCGCGGAAGGAGCAAACGACAGACACCGTTTATTAACAGAAAATAAACAAAGTGTCCAGAAAAAAGGGAATCAAGTGTCCAAAATAAACAGGGGATCTTAGACATAGTGTTGTATTAGAGGTAAAAAATTATATAAATACTGTTCGGTTTCTGGCACAAACCAATCGTTTTGTGTCTTAGGACATCAATGTGTCATCACGAGCCGCAGGGTTTTATTTGGATTTGTCTGTGCATGTTTTTTTTACACTCATAGACTTTGTTACCATTGCCATGCATTATAAGACTGATGGACTTAAAAAACGGACTTAAAATGGACTTATTCTGTGATACAAAACCACGTCTGATCACAAAAAATAAGTTATTTCAAACACTCGACTATGTAATGAAGTTAATATGGAGAAAAAGCACGTCAATAAATAATATTTTTGTTGGACAACAGGTTTGTAAATGACTATATTATGTAAACGACTTGAAATAACTTATTTTTGTGATCAGACGTGGTTTTGTATCACAGAATAAGGCAGAAATCATACTATTTTATAGCATTATATACAGTGATAAAGGCTATGTCGATTAGCATTGCATTATAAATATACTTTATCCTTATAAAAAATACCCAAGATTGCTTGAAGAACACAGATACCATATATTTTGTGCAATCGCATGTTTATTGTCTTCAGGTTTCCTCAGTTAAAATTTCTTTATCTGCGTTTTATTCAGCTACAGCGATCACTGGATACTTCTTCCTGGAGCATTACTTCTACTATGCATATGTGGAGTTTCTGCGCAAGGGCGCCCTCCGGCTTCCAGTATGAATTAAACTAATTACATTACGTGTGTACTCAGTAATGCTCACAACACCCTATTTTGGGTAAAAATAGGAAAGATAATACTTCTCTAAAGCAGTGGTCGCCAACACGCCGGTAGATCTTTATCACTGTCCCAGTAGATCCCAAAAAAAACACAGTAAAATAAGTACAAAAATGTATTACATTTCTGGGGTTATATTAATGCATCACTGAAGGGAACTGTCTTGAGAAAAGTTTCGATGGCAATGGCACAATTTGGCTACTTAACACTGTTGCCGCGGGTTGTTGTTCATGTCCGCGGGTTGAAGCGACCCCAATAACGTGTGATATTTAGTTCCTGGAATGTGAATTTTACTTGAAGATCCCCGCGGAAAAACGTGTATTTTACCCCCGGAATGCGATTTTTACAGGGGAACCCTCCTCGAAACGCGATTGGACTAGTTTTATTGCGAAAACCTGGCAACCCTGTTCATAGGCGC
>NW_015538026.1:1645021-1656239 GCF_001515605.1 Sinocyclocheilus anshuiensis | reverse complement strand
AAACACAATCACTACTTAGCAGTCAGATGTCTGTATGCACAAAGGCACAGATCCCTAAACAAGGCCATATCTGCAGATTAAACTTTGTTTGTAGAAGCATTTTTTTTTTTTGAACTAGCACTTCATGACTACACCACGTTATGTACAAGAAGCTGCAAAAGACACAGGCGCAAGTGGAATGTACAAAACATGGTGACATTAATTTTTAAGTAAATATAATGGGCGATATATTGCGTCACCAAAAATTATTGAGGTCATGTACATATATTGCGCGATAAGTCGATATATTGATTATTGCGACAGGCCTACACGGGTGCTGTCAAATAATAACATCAACAACTTTCTTTGTTACTACACTCGCACTAGAAAAAGAGCAACTCAGCTCACATTTCCACCCTTCTTTAAATTCTCAACTTTACGAATCTAACAGCTCCTCATCTTCCCATGACATTATGGGATATGAAACTGGCTGAGCACCTCAGAATCTCAGTGGAAGCAGTTAGGGCCCTATGAAATCAGTTTAATTTTTTTCCCAAAAAATTTTTTTTAGATTCCATTTTTTTCTAGACTCCGTTTTAATTGTTAAATTAAAAATATTAATTAACAGCTCCTCATCTTCCCATGACATTATGAGATATGAAACTGGCTGCACACCTCAGAATCTCAGTGGATGCAGACAGTGTTTCACTCAATACTGTTTGCCTAATGAATGCATTTGTTTTTCGAACATTTGATTACAAATTGTGTCACTTATACTTGAACAAAGCAGCTTGAATATAAACGTGCATGTAAATGTACTTACTGTTACAAATTCAGACATAACAATCATATATGACATACCTCTTTTTGCATACCATATAGCAGTGAAGTATGCATATTAGAACGTAAGAGGAGACTGATGTACCTGCTCAAATCAGAACCACTGAAAGTGCACATAATCTGAGTGATCTGAGATCAGATTTAGCACAGATAGGACTTCCCCACTCCATTTAGCATTTAATTACAGAATTACATTTTAAAAACAATCATCGTAAACAAGCTATAATCCATATACAGGCAGGCATTGCATATTATGCGGCTTGATGAAATATGATTAAGCGATTTGGTCAGGTGTAGCAATCCCTCGATCCATTTCCGCACCTCTTCCTAACTTTTCTCCACGGCCCATATTTTTCTCAATGGATAAATTCACAACTGCTGACTTAAGAAATGTCTGCCAGTGAAATCAGCTTGGTTTCCACTAGGAAAGCGCAGCTGCTCGCTCTGCACTACATGAAAGGAAAGAGGCGCTGCTTTGATGTGCGCGAGCGCACCTCTCCCCATTATGAAAAATCCCCGTTAGCATTCTCAATGGCCAGACCGCATCCATTCATACAAGCAATTCATACAGCACGAATGGGCTAACATCGCCAGGGCGATCACACACACACAAACATATACACACTACAATCCGTCTCGATTCAAAAACGGAACTGCATAAATATGAATGCAAATCCATTAAGCGTGCATACTAGCTCTTCTTAATTATGCATGCACCGCAGGTAACTGGGGATGCCACTTGTCAGTCTGTCAATCAAGCGCATGGATGGGAGCTCAATCGAGTGCCATGGAAACAGCCTAGATAACGCTGTTCCTCACATTACCCATAACAAGGGAAATCTGACACCCTTGTTAGCCGTGCAAACACGCTGTCCACTAAAACAAACGCAAACAGCAATATCGTCTCTTTTACAGGCTTTGTAATAAGCGCATTTAATAGAGGCACTCACGCTCAAAATCTGAGTCATCGTCCTCGTCATCCTCGTCGCCGTTAGACTCTGTCTGCATCGGTTCGCCATCAAACATCACTCCCTTCCCCCCGGTTTTGGCGGCGGAGGCGGGCCCGGCCCCGTCCTGGCTTCTGGTGTCCCGCAGGCGGGTGAAATACTGCACGGCAAACTCCACCAGGTCCGGCGGCCTCTGGCGCAACACCTCCACTGTGTAGCCTTGAAGCAGCTCCGTCAGACCGACTGGAATCTCAATACTCATGTCTAAACAGTAGTAGGGGGTTTGTGCAGATATCTGACCCTGTTCTAAATGGCTCCTGAACTATGGTACAAAAATATAAATCAATCTGTCCCGTATCAGTGCATGCAGCGGGGTTGCAGCACAAGAAAGCTCACGATGGACTTAGTTAATTTTGGTAGCAAAGGTCAGCTGAAACCAGCCCAACACATAAGACTCTTCGGTTTTTGTTTCCCAAGGTGGGAATTAATCAGACTGAGTAGTAGATTATAAAGGCTGGCAGCTCTGTTTCCTCCTCCTGCTCAACAGATCTCTTGGCAAGTTACTGTGCGTTGAACCAGTGACTTCAAATTAAAATGCCTCCTCTATTGTGTCGTATGGTACAAAGTAAGCGATGAATAGCAGTCAAAAGTGCAGTTAATAAGATTAGATGCTGATTAAGCCCAGGCGGAGAGTTAGCGATGCAGCTATCTGAGTTAGCATACGAGGCCTTGCCTTTGCACAGTGTTTAGTTTCTACATGCGACGTTTTGTTGTCTAATACCTTAATAACGGATGTGCACGAGAGAATAAGCCAGTCGCGTGAAAGAATAAACTTAACATATGTAACGTAAATTCAGAGAACTGTTGATATGCTGTATGACAGCTCCGTCTGTCTGTATCACCAGCGCACGGGTCCTGTCTCTCTTCTCAGTTTTTTCTCCTAGGATTCCCTATTTTGTTGGTCGGTGTAAACACGGCAGGTGTTTTAGAGGAGTGTGGGTAACGGGCTCTACCGGGGAGGTAGCTGTTTCGTCGCCGGGGGCTCGAGAAGGAGCGAGGCCGCGCCGGGGTGAGTGTGCAGGCGGCCCGGCGCTGACAGGGACACCGGGTGAACTGGACAGAAGAGAGACAGAGCAGGCCTCCTGGTCTTCGGAAATAGGGACAAGTGTCAGCTGCCACCGGAAAGCACGAAACGGCACCCACGGAGACGACTACACCGGCACTCGCGCGCCTCCAAGCACGAAACTGCTACGAAAACCCTGGGTAAACTCCAACCTTTGAGAGTTGCAGATATTCGCGTCGCCTGTCGTTGTCAGAGCCGCGGTCCGGAATGGATATGTGTCTGGACGTCGAGTGAAACAAATTTCGCCATGTATGAGCTGAAATTTTCTCGGATTTTCCTGTAAGAACAGACCGTTGGTGCCTTCTCACGAGGCGCGCACTCTCTCCTTCTCCACCGCGCGAACCGCTGAGCCTCGGGGGCGCGGTCACAGAGTTCGAGAACGAGCCAGAACGTCAAGTCCTGATGGACGTCGGAATTGACCAATCGCAGGGCAGCATGAGATAGTAGCCCCACCCCTTTGAAGAGTGTGTGCGAGATTTAGGAAGTAGATGAAGATTATGGCGTTATTTTAATGACAAATGTCGAGAGCGCTTTATTGTAGCGCGAAAGCACATTAATACAATGCGCGAGCGCAAATCTCTCCGCTCGCGCCTGGATGTCCTTTGCACTCGCACAAAACCGGACGCGCGCGCTCAGATACACTCTGCTCTCGCCCAGAGAGAGTGCACACACTTAAAACGTGTCTCTCCTCTCACTCAAACTGGGTCCTGTGCACTCTCAAATCTCTCTGTGCTCATGCGCTATAGATATTTCCGGTTTTGTGCGAGAGCAAAGGAAATCCGCGCGCGAGCGGAGAGATTTGCGCTCGCGCATTGTATTAATGTGCTTTCGCGCTACAGTAAAGCGCTCTCGACATTTGTCATTAAAATAACGCCATAGAAGATGAGTTGATCGCCGAGGCTGTAGTAGGGGCGGGGGCTCAGGCCAGGGCCAAATTCTGATCACAAGCAGAGCTGGGTGTTGAGAAATAAACGTAAACACTCTCTCAAAAATACAAGTAAAGGAATAAGTATAGCAAAAGCCCTACGGTGGAGCCGTCTTACACCATGAAACCTCCATATGAGACTTATCGAGTCATGACTTATATAAATGCGTTGTATATGCAACCATGAAACGTAAATTATTAACTTTTATGATCAAAAATAAAAGCTGATTAAATGATTTGTGCTGCTTTGAAAGCACAAAACAAGGCTACAATTTAACCGTCCATTCCTAGAAGGGCTCCAAGGAGCAAACACATTTACGCCAAAAGAGAAGGAGTTCCCTGTCAGTAAATATAGATCAGTTGATCTATTCGCGGGTCTTCATTCAGGTCGCAGGTAAAGCCGTTGCCATGGCCACACAGAACCTACCTTTAAATCCTCCAGTCATTTTCCTCGAGGTACCGCTTGCGCCCCCTGCCGGGTAAAAATAGCTAATCTTGACATGAGGATTTCCTCTAATCTTAAAGGGATAGTCACCCCAAAATGAAAATTGTCACCGTTTAATCACCAACATGTTGTTTCAAACCTGATTTTTGTCTTCTTCTTCTGTGGAACACACATTTATTGTATTGAAAAAAAGGTGTAAGTGAATGGTGACTTTCCTTTTATCATATTTTTTTAATCATATACTCTTCATAATATGAATAAAGGAATATTAAGGAAATATTAGAAAATAGTGTTGTGTTAGGGCAGAACTCTCAGAAAAGAGGTATGTTGGTCATCCACAAAAATCTACACATTCTTTGCATGGATATTCTTGGATGGTTATTGCTTATTCAATATTTTGGCAAATTTGGTTATGCTTTCAGGTACCAATAAACATTTAGAAATTTAACTGTTCCCATTTTTATTTATTTATTTATGTATATATTTATTTATGCTTATTATTCACACACACACACACATATATATATATAAGGAAAAAATAGTAGTAATAATAATAATAAATAATAATAATATATGTTTGTACCAAGAGCTCCCAAAAACACAACAAATTCCTTGTGTGTTTGCACACACTTGGTGAATAAAGCTCATTCTGATTCTGATAATTTGAGAGAAAAAGTCAGTTACCTCTAGGCCTCTAAGACTGACACTATAAGCACAAGCCTGTTGCCTTGGAGAAACTGGGACAGAGGTGCACCAAGGGAGACAGGCCCACTGGAATAATAGATGTGTGACTATTTTCTAGAACAAATCAGAGCGTAATTTAGTTTTTCACGATATGGTTACTAAAAAAGATCCTTATAATGTATTTTCACTGGAGACTATATAAACTATTTTCCAGGCATAATTAATTCTGGCACTCATATCAAGACCAAACCACAAATCGCTGTTGCACTGGATAGAAGGGGTTCTAGGGGATTTTTGGTGCTTAATCAGAACACATGACCATATGGTCCAAGTCATGGCACATCACTGGGGTGGGATCATCTGTTAATGTTCATGAGAAGTTAAAGGCACACAATCAATAAATAAATAAATCAATTAAAAATAATAATTAAAAAAAATATTAACATAGAAGAAATTTCTCAGACAGAAAAGCAAAGCTAAAATCCATTGTGTTGAGATCAGTCTGAAGAATAAAAAATCCACAAAAACTACTTATTATTTAGCATTTAAATTTTATTATTTCATAGACTTTACAATTCAGAGACTATTAACTGGCCATACTGAGAATTATTTAAATCACATTATAGCTTTAATTTCTGTGTTTAATATATTACAGTATTTATGCAAGAATTCAGAACACTTTTTATATTAAATGTGCCATTTACTAGGACAGTGCAACTGTAGGAGAGGATTTTTTGATGCCATAGTAAAGGCAAGCAACTCAAATGGACATTTCTAATCCAAATGAATCATTAATTATTGCCCAATGTAAAGATAATGTCCTTGAGAATATTAGCCGCTCCTCCAATCACAGGGCTCCTAGTACTTCCACTTTAGGAAGATTTTATAACAGTTACAGAAACAGTCAAAGTCACAGAGGATTATCACTGATAAAGGTTTAGTTATTCTACAATTTCTCATAAGATGTGTTACATACATTTCATTTACAAGTGATCCATTTCAAATGATTGAGAGACAATATACTTAATAAAATGCTTAAGTGTGAAACGAACATCCAAACTATAGTTTCTCTCTACATATTCTCTCAACAAACATGCACACTATTTACAATCTTGTGCTGGACATTTCATTTCTGCTCACATTACAGATGTAGTATTATTACATTACATTAATACATTACATCTCACATTACAGATGCAGTATTATTACTAACTGATCTAAATCCGAGAGCTCAATGACAATCTAAAAAATTAAGCTAGAGAATGTTTTTGCTTGTTGCTTCCATTAAAGGGGTCATATGATGCGATTTCAATTTTTCCTTTAGTAAATTTTTTTATATATAAAGAATTTGCCACTGACGATTCAAACGCTAGTTTTGGGCAGTGTAGAGTAGGGTTTGTTGTTTGTCATTTCTCCGATCACAAATGCAGACATGGTTTTATGTCTACGCAGCGCGATGCAACGCAACGCGAAAAAGACAGTATAAGTCATTATAATACATAATTATGTCCCCACTGGATGCAACGAATGCCTCGTTTATAATGGGTTTTATTGTTTTTGAATCATCGCTCCGGCCTGACAGGGCATCATCACAATATGGCAAGGGGCGTAACACTTCCGTCTCACGCTTGAGGTATTCGGCCAATCACAACGCACTGGATAGCTGGCCAATCAGAGCACACCTCGCTTTTTCAGACCGATGAGCTTTGTAAAAATCGACGCGTTTCAGAAAGGCGGGGCATAGAGGAGAAACAATAATGTACAGTATGCGGAAAATAATGTGTTTTTTGAACCTTAAACCGCATAAACACATTTCATTACACCAAATACACAAAATAATGTTATTTTTAGGAGCATCATATGACCCCTTTAAAAATACGCCACATTCAGTAAAACCTTCACTGATCTACATTCATTGATAAAATGCCTTTGAGGATTACAGACGAATCTCTGTAACAAAACTCTCCTTTGTCTGAATGAAAACAGTCGCATTAAATGTTAAGCTGGTGTGAACGACTGACCTTTTACAATTTCATGTTGTTTTAGAGCTACAAACCCCACCCTGAGGTCTACAATGAGGTCAAAAGCTACTGTGAACATATTATAATTTCAACAGTAACATATTTATTATTAAGTAGTCAAAGTAACAAAATGCTTGTAAAAATAAAGGAATAAGATATGAAAATTCCAGAGCCCATAAGAAAGAATCAGCTGTAAATAGGTTTCATATTAAGTAAATCCAGCTGCAGAACAGCCACTTCCCCATTTACTCCAAGGAATGGAACAGTCTGAGGTGTTTGAAACAGTCGAACCACAAAAGGAAATTTATAACAGACAAAAAAACCTTTCCAATTCTCCTTATTGTGGGTATATATAGTGTATGTATGGGAATCTGTGGGATCTTCTGCATAGATGTGTCTGTAGAGATCGTCTAATTGATCTCTTCGAGTGCAATGTTAAATTTGCCCAGCAGACATTTTGCTCTCTGAATGTCTCAAAGCTTGCATATCATTGCTCGCTTGTTGATTTTGATTGCTTCCATTGTCCTCATTTGTAAGTCGCTTTGGATAAAAGCGTCTGCTAAATGACTAAATGTAAATGTAAATGTATTTTCATTCTGTAGGTTCAGTTTGTTTTTCTGCCAAGCCATAAGCAGTAAGGTTGAGTTGCCTTGGCAACTGCGCTGACAGCAGAATGCAGTACTGCTATTGTCCAGCGGGGGCAGCACTGCATCTCTTATGAGCAGTGGACATCACAAAGAGCAAATTGCAGCTGCTTTCTATTACTGTGGCAACACAAAAGAGAGCTCAGCACCCAGGCCAACCGGGTGATGATTGATGATTGCTATTCAGGGAATATAAACTCCCACTGAACCCTTACTGGCCATATTAAAGCTTAATTGGACCTCTAGGTCAAAGGTCACTTACTAATGACCTCTTATCACCTAGGTAAATTAGAATGAGGGTAGTTTTGTTGGCATGTAGTGCAATCAGACATCTCTTTGTCATAGAGATGAAAGATTCAGTAGAGGGCAGGGTGATTGACAGCTAAGACCCATGAGGGCTGGGGAGTCTCTCCAGGATCCAAGTGCTCACCTCCTTTAAGACAGACTCAGCTGTTTCAGGTAAGTCATGATGTAGGGCATGGTAGGCTTTTTCATACACCTGTTTGTCACAAAAACACATACAGATCTGTGGGTTAGGAAAGAATACACTGTACAAAATTATTGTAATATTAACTGTTAAAGACTGTAAAAATACTACAGTTAATAACTTGTTAAAACAGGACGTTCCCTTACTATATACAGGGAAAAACTGTTTAATGTAACTTACATTGTTTGTCACTATATGTTAAAGGTACAAAACACATTTTAGTAGCAGAATGGCAGAAAAAGTCTTAGATCTTTGAGTTCAGCTCATGAAAAATGGGGGCAAAATCAAAAGTGTTGGCGTTTATAATTTTGTTCAGTGTAATTAACAGAAAATGGCTGTTGGATTTACTCGTTTAAAATGGGTTATTTTTTGTTTTGTTTTGTTGTTGTTATTTTGTAATTTACGATTTTAAACTGCAGTTTGTTCCATATATATGTTTACATTTTTTTTACTGTATTTTTACAGAATTATTCCGGCAACCACAGCTGCTGGTTTTTCCTGTAAAAATTTTACAGTGTATGAATGAATATTGGTGGAGGTCTATTATATGTGTTTTTATTCAGAGTACTGCATGAATGTGCATCTGGATCAGGTTATCCTGTGATCTCCAAAACATCTACCTGCAAAAACAACAGCTTAGATCAGGGGTGTCAAACTCAATTCCTGGAGGGCCGGAGCCCTGCAGAGTTTAGATTCAACCCTAATTAAACACACCTGATTCAACTAATCAAGTCCTTTAGGCTTATTTGAAAACTATGTGATATGTGTTGGAGCAGGATTGGAACAAAACTCTGCAGGGCTCCGGCCCTCTAGGAATTGAGTTTGACACCCCTGGCTTAGATCATATTCACAAGTCAAGACTTGAGTTCTGCAGTTTAAAAGCATAGCTCACCCAAAAATAAAAATTCTGTCATCATTTACTCACCCTCATGTTTTTCCAAACCTGTATGACTTTCTGTCTTCGGCAGAACACAAAAGACATTTTGAAGAATGTTTCAACAGTTTTTGTTCATCAAAGTCTTACTAGGCATACTAGAAACTTGCAGGCAGGTGTGTTGAGGCAAGTTGGAGCTAAACTCTGCAGGACAGTGGCCCTCCAGGACTAAGTTTGGACACCCCTGATATAATGAAAGTCAACAGGGTCCAAAACAACTTTGGACCCCAACGATTTTCATTGCATGGACCCGAAAAAAAAACACTGAAACATTTTTCAAAATATATTCTTTTGTGTTCCATACAGTTTTGGATTGAGCAAATGATGACAGAATGTTAATTTTTGCATTTTTTGGCCCATGTTTATGCACGTTTGATTCACCTTCAGTTTTTTATCAGTGCTCTTGGCCTCATTATACATTAGATGAGAGCCTCCGATGTCACAAAGCTTGTCGGCGTCTCCATGGAGAATGAAGAAGGGCCATGTAATGCTGGGTAATTCTCTCTTGATGCGAGCCGCCGCATCCATCAGCTGCATTCCGAACGAGACGCGCAGCCCTCCATGATAATTTAGCTCATCTGTGTCATATGCCTCCACCTAATGGACACGTGGAGATTATGTAGGATTACAAACATGATCCTAATATAACAGTAACTCTTTGCTTAAGACTATACTCAGTAAACAGGGTAAAATAAACCTGAGGTTTTGAACAATTACAATGAAATCTATTTGAGTGTAAGATGTTTATGTTGTCTACTATGGCTGAATAAATGGGACCAGCTGTTTCTGTGGACATAGCGTTCCAGGGCCAAGATATGAAGAAAATTACATTCATATGTTATCACTATGTATATGCTTCACTCTGGAAGAGTAGGTTTACTGTGTAACTACTGTTTCAACAGCAAAAACAAACAACACTGCCAGATTGTCTACTTAGGCCTATTCAAACACTAACTGTCGGTGTGAAATTTACGCATATATACATTGCCTGACTTCTACAGAAGACCTTTGACATACATTCCTGTACCTGTTTGGGATCCCGTGACACCCATTTTGATTCGATCGAACCAAGAGAGAGTTTGGGAGTCAAGCGGTTTAGAATTTTTGCCAGGAAAACCTGCAAAGAATCCAAAAACCCACAGACATTGACGATTTACGACAGAGAACTGAACATTTCTGTCGCATCAGTTACTGAATGACGGAATTTACATATTTATTTATTTTATTTTATTTACTTTATTGAAACATTCTCAAATGTACAAATTAAACAGCTAACAAAATTTACAATGATCACATATTGGATAAACAGACAGTAGCCCTGGACTTAATCCACACCTAAAATGTATGAATGTCAATGCTTTAGATAAAATACTGATCCATAAATGGCATTATGTATTATTTAAAAAAAGCAAAAATAATTCACAAAAATCTGTGTGTCTGAAATGATAAAACAATAGATACTCTAAATACTTTCAAATTAACACAAAGGCTATTTGGATACTTTCTGTTTGTTAAATTGAATTGGAACATGTTCAGAGATTCATTGAATAGATGAAATCACTGCTGCCTGCTACACTGCTGAGAGCTCTACTGCTGTTATTTGACAGCTGACAATTGAAAGCTATTGTTATTTGATTGCATTTAACAGTCTGACTGCAGGGGGCAGCAGATCTAATTTACAGCCTCATGTTTCAGTTGTGGTGGATATTAAATGCACACAATTGGGGAGAAAGAAGAACTGCTTGTCACTATAGTGTGTTCTGTGACTTTTTACCTTGAAAGGTGTAGCAGATTCAGCATTCATTTGAACCATGGGGCCTATGAGAACCACACCTGCAAAATCCTGCGGCCTCTCACATGCGGTCAGAATGGAAATGCTCCCTCCCTGTAGTAAAACAAGACTGTAGACTCAATCATGTCAGCACAATATAGCAGTTTAATAGTAGAGTACTTCCTCGCATATATATTTCACAGTTAAAAAATTCCTTCCATTCATTCATTTCCATTACTGGCTATTTTCTATTAACACAAGAGTTTTCAAACCAGGGTCCAGGAATGTATTTTATGATATTATGGTTTAATTCTGCTTTGTTAAGACGAATCATAAATTATTAGATTAATTGTGATTATTTTATTTTATTGACATCCCTAGTTTTTAGGGATGCAATAAGAAAGAAAAAACTGCATAT
>NW_015538026.1:1638619-1644951 GCF_001515605.1 Sinocyclocheilus anshuiensis | reverse complement strand
TTTGTTTGGGGGGGGGGGGTATTATATTATATTTACATTGAACAGTACTCTAAAAGTGGTACACTGTAAATATAATATAAAAGCTAATTATTTAATTTTGTAAACAGCATGTTGTTTTTATAATATCATGCTTAATTTTTGGGTTTTGTATACATTAAAATATATAGCTGTCTTTATATTTTAGGAAGGGCATCCATTGCAAGCTGAAAATCATTGGGGTCCTTTGTATCAAAAAGTTTACAAACCCTGCATTAATATTATGTTGGTTATACACTTAATGAAAAATCATCTTTGACAATAAACATGTTTTCCATCCTCACATGAGTAAATATGAGTGAGAAACCTCTAATTTGTAATTTTCTGATGCTCTGCTCCTCTGGTTTCTTCATCTTGTTTCTATTATGATCCTATCTATGAATATTCATGAATAGAGGCCAGGATTCAAAAGAGGTGGAGAGATTAAAGAACAGTTCCCACCACATTTCTAAGAGACTCCAATAATGGGCCGATTTAAGATACTCACTCGCACACAAACACTCAGAGCAGACATACAAACCCAAACACACACTCAGTTTAGACACACTACAAATGCACACTAACTCTAGAAGCATCATCAAAAAAAAATAGGTGGTCTGCTTTGATTTGATTATACGGTAATTGCTTTTTAATTTGGAATTTTTGCATCCCTGGGAGTAAAGTTTCAAATGCACAAACTACACACAGATAATTACACTCACAACAGCTTGCATCGGTACATGTGTTAAATGTGAGCCAAAATCATCACAATTAAAAGAACCAAAGACTTAAACTACTTCAGTCTGTGTGCATTGAATTTATTTAATACACGAGTTTCACAATTTGAGTTGAATTACTGAAATGAACTTTTCCACGACATTCTAATTTATTGAGATGCACCTGTAGAGAGAGAGAGAGATCTCGTTTTCATCTGTAAACATGTGACAGGAAAGCAAATGTTTATTCAGCCAGTAGCTTCAGTTCCTCAGGTCACAGGAAGTGAAAAGTACAAGGACATATAGTCCAACGACTGGAGGTAACAAGACACACCTAATTGGAAATTTCTTTACAGGAAGTATTGCGTAAAATCCTTTCATTTTCCATATTTCTTATTAAAGACTGTGATTACATAAGGACCAAACAGACTGGTATTACATAAGATACTAGATTAGAGAGTAAGCAAGTGGAAGACCTAAATTAAAGTCAAGAAAAAGGAAGAGAGATGGAGAGCAGCAGAAACACATTTCATTATTTAGAGTTGGAAAACTCTGAAGGAACAGGAGAGAAGTGCATTGTGGGTATTAACTGTACATAAAGGATTCCTTTACCAGGACACCCGTGCAGTAGGATATTTATACCATACAACTATCCCAGAAAAGAGAGATCACGACTTTGTGATAGTGATGTCCCACAGAAATACAGTGCAGACACATTTCTAGTCTTTAGGGCTCATGAAGCTTCTTGAGTATGCAGCTGGTCTGTTTTATTAATAGGAACTCTTGAGCAAAAAACAAAGGTAAAGAGCTTCCAGCTGGATTTTTTTTGTTCACACTCAGTCATGCACAATTTGGGTTTAACACATACTGAACATTGGAAAAGCAACAAAGCAAAAGCAAACGGTCTTCCTGTGTCCTCCACCCCATGAGTCACAGACAGTTCAAAATAGTTTACTTTATCTTTTCCAACAGTCGTAAATAGCTTGGAATAGTTATTAAACGGAGTGTTAAATGTTAGCATAGAAATTCCCCCTCTAAAAATATTTACACCTTTTGTGACATGTCTGATTCTCAGAAAGAATTTTAATATAAATGTAGGAAACATGTAAATATGAATGAGACATTTGCACACTTGTTGGTGGCTGCCAAAAACAGAGCTGCATGAAAGCATGAATACTAAGTAAAATAATGAGAAAGAACCAAATTTTAACTGTCTTAAATTCATTTTAAATCAATTTTTAAATCATTTCAAAGTTTTTAAATTCCTTGTTTTATTTTTGTGATTATTATTATTATTTTTTTTATGATTATTTTACTTTCTTTTATGTAAAGCACTTTGAATTACCATTGTGTACGAAATGTGCTATATAAATAAACTTGCCTTGCCTTGCCTTGCCTTGAATACAATACAACACAAATCAATATGTAAAATAAAATATTAAAATGCCCCAAAATTTTGATCACATGCCTAACTACGCAAAAAGTTCCTGTGGTTAGGAAAATACAAGTGTGGTCTACTCTCTTTCGCTTACATTAACGTATATTCACTCTCACTCACAGTCATAGCTTTTACACTGAAAATGTAGGATTATTTGTCATCTAATCTTGAGAACCATCGTTCTTGGTGTGAACAGGCTTATAAAAGGCATTTGACCTCTCTCTGCTTATGGAAAAACACGGCGAACTGGTTTCAAAATCTATTGACGGTGTCCTACCATTGAGTGTCCAATGATGAAGACTGGCATATTGGGGTACCGGCCCTTCATGATGTCAATGTGCTGGAGGGCATCTCTGATGTAAATTTGAAAGTTTTTGATATCCATTCTCTCACCTTCACTCTGGCCATGACCAACTGAGACAGAAAGAGAAAGAGAATTATACTCAAAACATATGTTTCCCCTCACTCATGTCTTTGTATATCAGCTCTCCTTTTAAACAGGAGATAAAAGAAGACTGTCACTCACAACCCCATGCCAACAGCTCACAAAGAGTGCAGGAAATTTTGGCAAACAGCTGACATGATATTTAGTCAAGCAAATTAACATAAAATGAATAATGGAACAAACAAATGAATAGAATAGAATAGAAATTTAAAAAAGCATGTGGTATACAGACTGTGGTGAGGGGGCGTGGTTTAGCGGAGTCTGCAGCGGGAGAGAGCGGTCGGAGACGAACGGTGAGTAAGTAGGTCAAGTGCAAAATGACATTCACCTGCTTCTCGTTTCAGTGATTGGCCTGGAGAGACCGTAAAAAGCCTCAGGGGAAGCAGAGAGGGGGAGACGAGACAGACTGAGGACTCGTGTCGTGGGGAAAGACTGTGACCTGTGGCTAGAGAACCGCAGAAGTGCGATATAAGTTTTGTTTATTTTGAAGCGCCTGAGCGCCTGCCTGTTTTGCTGTTCCCAAGGGAACCATAATAAATTGCCACGAGCCTCAGTCACGCTGACTCCGACTTCTTCCTTCCTTACTAAGCCGGAGCTGGATGGACCAGGAGGGTCGGGCAGGAGGGCCGACATCGAGGACCACCGTCGGCCCCTCTCATCTGACCCTGAACAAAATGGGACCACAGGACGATCCAGAGGCTGAGGCATGTGGGTGGCCGCGAGAGCACTGGCCAGTGCGTCTTATACCACTGCTTTCAGGGGAGGCGCAGGTGGCGGCCCAACAACTGCCCATTCAAAACCTCCTGGTCTTCACCGATCTGAAGCGAGCTATCCTGCAGCGGGTCAGCCGGAGCCCAGAACAACATCGCCAGCGGTTTCGGTCACTGGATCTGGGTGAAAGGGGCCGGCCCTTCGTGTTGGCTCAACAGCTCTGGGACACCTGCCGCAAATGGCTGCTGGCCGGGGGAAGCGACGTCGAGCAGATCCTCGACCGTGTGGTGCTGGAGCAGTTTATCGGCCGTCTCCCGAAGAAGACGGCTGAGTGGGTCCAGTGCCACCACCCGGCGTCGCTGGACCTGGCCATCCAGTTGGCGGAAGACGAGATGGTGGCGTGCCCCGGAGTCGGCGAATCCTTGCCAGCGGTCTCTCTCTCTCTCTCTCTTCCCCTAATGTTTCTTCCCCCCGTCCTGTTCCCTTTCCTAGGTCCTGTCCGGGAATCACTCCTCGAGTCCCTCCCCGGGGACGGGGCGGGCTGCCTCCGGAGTCTGCCGCTGGCCCGAGAGCACCGCCCAGGGGGGCAGGGCTAGCCGGGGCGGGATCCACAGCACTTCCCTTTTTCCTGCTCTCTCCAGGCCAGTCCCTTGACCCACTTCCTGCCACTAGGGCGGCGGGAAAGTCTGGGCCGGCCTGTTGGCGTTGTGGGGACCCCGGACATTTCATTGACCGGTGCCCGGTGATGGAAGTCGGAGCACTGATCCGGGTCCCGGACGACCCACAGGCTGCCCCCGATCAAGCTGGTCTGCACCAAATACCTGTGAGTATTAAGGGGGGTACCTATCTCGCGTTGGTGGTTTCAGGTTGTATCCAAACCTCGATCCATCAAAGCCTGATTCAGCTCGAGGCATTGGATAGAAGCCGCATGGTTCCGGTGTGGTGTGTGCACGGGGATGTGGTGAAATATCCTCTAATGTCCGCGCTGATTCAATTTCGGGGTCAAAAACATAGTGTGGAGGTTGCAATTAATCCGCACCTCCGGCATCCGCTAATTTTGGGGACGAATTGGCCAGCATTTAGTCAATTACTGGGGTGTTTGTGTAGAACGGAGAACGGAGCGGACGCGCACGTGGGAGAAGCTGAACTGGGACCGCGGGATACTGAGCCAGGGGAACGGTGCGCGAAGGAGAGGCTAATCCTCTCTGAACGTGATGATTTCCCCCTGGAACAGTCCCAGGATGAGTCCCTAAAACGGGCATTTGAACAGGTTCAGACCATCGACGGTCAGCCTCTCCATCCCGACCGTCCGCTCTCGTATCCCTATTTTGCTGTTTTAAAGGAGCGGTTGTACCGAGTGACACAAGACATTCAGACAAAGCAGGATACAACCCAATTGTTGGTATCTAAAAGCCGTCAGGAAATGCTTTTCCAGGCGGTTCATTGTAATCCAATGGCGGGACATTTAGGACAGGCAGCGACACTAAATCGTCTCATGGCCCGATTCTTTTGGCCGGGCATTCACGAGAATGTGCGCAGGTGGTGCGCGGCTTGTCGTGAATGTCAGCTGGTAAATCCACCGGCCTCCCCAAAAGCGCCTTTGCGCCCTCTTCCTCTAATGCAGGCCCCCTTCGAAAGAATTGGTATGGACCTCATCGGGCCATTAGAGCGATCGGCACACGGGCATCGCTTTGCATTAGTCCTAGTGGATTATACAACAAGATACCCTGAAGCAGTCGCGCTTCGCAACATTTCGGCGAAACACCAGCGTCTACCACCCACAAACAGACGGGCTGGTGGAACGGTTTAATCGCACGTTAAAAACCATGATTCGGAAGTTCGTTCACGAAGTCGCCAAAAATTGGGACAGGTGGCTGGAAGCCCTCTTGTTCACTGTGCGGGAGGTCCCCCAATCCTCCACGGGGTTTTCCCCCTTTGAGCTTCTCTATGGGCGTCAGCCCCACGGGGTGCTGGACGTCCTGAGAGAAACTTGAGAGGACGGGCCTTCAGAAAGCCGAAATGAAATTCAATACGTGCTGGACCTGAGAACAAAACTCCACACCTTGGGGCGGCTGTCTATGGAGAATCTGTTACAGGCCCAGGACTGACGGAGCCGGCTGTACAATCGGGGAACCAGATTAAGTGATTTTGCACCGGGAGATAAAGTGCTTGTATTGCTCCCAATTTATAGCTCTAAATCACTCGCCAAGTGGCAAGGACCCTTCGAGGTCACACGGCGAGTGGGAGATCTCAATTATCTAGCTCTAAATTACTCGCCAAGTGGCAAGGACCCTTTGAGGTCACACGATGAATTGGGGATCTTAATTATGAGGTCGTTCGTACAGATAGGAGCGGGGCACATCAGATTTATCACCGCAACCTCCTAAAAAAATGGAGTGAGGCGGAGTCAGTGATCCTAGCGACGGCGGTGAGTGGGGAGGAAGATCTCGGGCCAGAGGTAAATACTAAACTGCAATCTCTAGCTCTGGCCCCTGGGGGAGATCACCTCTCGCCCTCGCAGCTTGCTGACGTAGCCAAGCTACAGGCAGCGTTTGCAGATGTGTTCTCGCCCCTACCTGGCCGAACAGACCTCATACAGCATCACATAGAAACCGAGCCGGGTGTGGTGGTTCGCAGCCGGCCATATCATTTACCTGAGCACAAAAAAAAGGTGGTTCAGGCAGAATTAGACTCGCCTGGGTGCAGCTCGTTTTTATTCGACGCTGGATTTAACTAAAGGATATTGGCAGATCCCCTTATCTTCTCTATCCAAAGAAAAAACAGCCTTCACCACGCCATTCGGATTGCACCAATTCGTTACGCTTCCGTTCGGGTTGTTCGGGGCGCCGGCCACATTTCAGCGCCTCATGGATAAGATCCTTCGGCCGCATGCGACATATGCTGCTGCTTATCTAGATGATATTATTATTTATAGTAACGACTGGCAGCGGCATATGGAGCATGTGCGGGCCGTACTGAGAGCGCTGAGAAGGGCCGGACTGCCGGC
>NW_015538026.1:1601076-1638306 GCF_001515605.1 Sinocyclocheilus anshuiensis | reverse complement strand
GCTGTGAGCCGTCCTGGCCCAGGAGATAGAGGGTGAGGAACGGCCGGTGCTGTACATCAGTCGGAAGCTCTCTAAGAGAGAGACGATGTACAGCACCATTGAGAAGGAGTGCTTGGCGATCCGGTGGGCTGTTCTCACCCTCTGCTATTATCTCCTGGGTCGGGAGTTCACTCTCTGTTCGGACCACGCGCCCCTGCAGTGGCTCCACCACATAAAGGATACCAATGCGCGGATCACTCGTTGGTATCCGGCTCTCCAGCCATTTAAGTTCAAGGTGATCTACAGGCCACGCTGACTCCGACTTCTTCCTTCCTTACTAAGAACCTCGTTACACAGACATACTGAAAGATGAGACTGCATGTTAGAGGAGGAGAGAACCAGAAAGAATGAAACAGATAGAGAGAGACTGACTGTAGTGGTTTCTGTTTGTTGTATTTCAATAGAACCAATTACTCACACCGAGACACCAGACAGTCAAATCACACACTCACACAACCCCAACTGCTCATCACAAGGCGGCTTGCTGTCTCTCTGTGTGAATCATTAGTTACCATGGCACTGCCACAAAACCGCTTTAACATTCTGTACACATAGCACCTGCTATTTTCTATATTCTCTACATGTTACATTTCATTTTTGTCATTTCTCAACTCCATCCCCCACTCTAAACCCAGGATGTCCATGCCCACAACATCTGTTATCAATGACAGGAAAAATGGGTGGAGGAACTACAAGGAATCAAATGTGGGCGTAAATACATTTTTCACCCCACACTCTCACAGCCTCATAATGAGCACGCCCTTCTACACCACCCAAAACACTGCTGCACTGTTGCTAACCAACAAATCTGTGTGTTGGGGATTTTAGCCATTTGATTAGGAGTCTGCCACTCACCGTGATCGTGGGCGAACACCATAATACCATGCTGGGTCAGGCTGTGAGCAATGTCAGCATATCCCCCACAGTGCTCTCCTGCTCCGTGGGTAACAAACACCAGCGCCCTGGTGGAGGAAAACACAGATTATTGATTTGGGAAGGGAATTGTAAAGAATTAAACAAATCTGGTTCTGATTCCTTTTAACAATTCCAGTTCCTTAACGGTTTCCAAACAATTTATTTATTAGTTATAAGAAAGAAATGAATGAAATTTCATTTCCATAATACATACATTTACAACAATTGTGTTTATCAAAAAACTGTGTATTTACACAGACTTTTCACAGTCTTTTTTGACATAAATGCAATCCTATTAAACAACAATATTAAACAAACCAAAATGTGGTAACATATTTTATTCATTTATTTGATAAAATTCTACTGACAAAACTGTGCTAAAAATGTACATCTGTAACTATATGTTGTCATATGAACAACCGGTCAGTAACAACATAAGTATCACAATTAGATCTATGAGTTTCAATTCTCACTTGACTATTTTTGAGTCATTAGTTTGGGATTTGGTCATTTCGAATTGGGACTACATTGGTTTCTCTGAATGGTTTTGATTCTCTAAAAATAACCGAATTACTAGATTTATTCCTTCGGTAATTGATTTACACTGGTGGTCACATTGTCTCAACTATCTGATAATAATTATAGTTTACTAAGTACACACAAACAACCCTGATTTATAATTTTTATTTAATTGTTTAAAATATAGAGCATAAATAATACAAATTGCAAATGCGTAGTGTACAAGCTAAAGGTATCGGGCTAATCGGGTATCTGTATGCTATGCTTGTACATAAGTTGACTAAATACAGACACATCCTATAACAGTCTCCCACCATATCATAACAAGATATGCTCATTAATAGCATACACACTAAAACCCATAAAAAAATAAGGCAGAAGGAGAGAGAGAGAGATGGGGAATAGCTTTATTAGATCCAAACTTGTGCAGATTTGTTGACCTCAGTGCAGCCTCTAATCAGTAACAAAAAGAGTCTTTGTAAATGTATAATGGGCTCACATGGTCTCAGAGGACTGAGAGTGTGCATCTTTACTTCTATTTGGAGAAACTGCTAATCGTTCTATCCATATACTCTGTCATACTCAGAAATGTATTTACTAAAAATAAAGCCTCTCAGTCTCAAACTACGAGCTGGTACTGGTGTAAGATAAAATGGAAGTGTTTGTGTGTGTGTTTGTGGTTATGATCATCCTTAGATCAAAAAGCTTTTGTCCTTGAACCCTGAGAATGGAGTTTGCGAGGCAGACAGAGAGACTACTGTGTGTGTTTGCTAGTGTGTGCATGTGTGCACGTCTTTGGAATTCCAAAACAGATCTAAAGTAGTTAAACTACAAAGTAACAAGCATCAAGGGCAGAGTGGAGATAAACAGAAAATGAAAAAACTGTGTGCCTGTACAATTTGGGCTATACTTGTGAGGGACATATTTGTGTGTGTAATATGGCATTGCACTGACAGCTGTATAAATATCCATGTTTGGTAGTAGAATTCTTCTCCAAATGCTATTAGACACAAGAGAATGAACCACGCTGACCGGCATGACCCAATTTATCGGACTGTGTTTCAGTACTTTGCATGGGTTCAATGCCCAGAATATCTATTGAGCGATCTGTCAATCATTACTGGGGTCATACAATGGGCTACTGTGGTCTTTTCAACTTTCACCCACTTCCTGTTTCGCTGGCTGCATCTGGTGGCATCAGCACTGGACATGTGCATGTAAGCGACTGTAAAAGGACATCGTGCGATGATGTCTGGGCTGTAAGCACAGTAGTTCTGTTAAATGTTAAACCAAGTAGTGAAGTGGTGAACTCGGTGTAAACAGTTTGACTCTTCAGCTGCTCACGTCTGTCATGCCAATTCTTTTAAGTGGAAGTTCAACTTCCAACAGACAACCTTACTACGTTCATGTTTACTTTTAAAGGTTGGTTTGGTGTAGACGTCGAGCGAGTGAGTGCTAGGAGGTCCACAACCAATTTAAGAGAAAACATTATTTTACAAAATGTACTTTCAGGGCTATCAATGGTAACATGTTCACTTAAGATATTAATGAAATATGTTTAACGTATAGCTTTTTTTGTACAATCACATTTACCAAAATTGCTAGCATTACGATTTAATTCTGCTCTTACAAAGGCTGAAATTATGAAGATTAATTTTATTGTATTGACAGTAAGAATTTTTTTTGCTGAATCTAGTTTTAAGAAGTCAGAAAACAAATATTGATTTTTACTTTTTTGTAACAATTGTTATATTTTGTTTTATAATAATATCACATTTATATTAGTAATAATACTTTTGGATTATCCTTTTTTGGATTTTCCTCACAGTATAAACTGTTTTTTTATACATAAAATATACACATGCCTTTATATGTTAGGAAGAAATGGCTCATATTTGGGTTTGAAAACCCCTGACTATTTATAGACTATATAAAATGTCTACACTAAAAGTGTAAAAATCTTGCCAGGGGATTCAAATTTGGGTTATCTGGCTTCATTCAGATGATGTTACATAATACAAAAAAAGCATACATATGGGATCAGTTTATTGTAGCAGGATGCATAGCATTCAGTAATTACCATGTCCTACCGCCCTAAGCTGAGATGCTTCTAAACATCTAGTAAACATACCCACAGAACCTTCAAACGATCAAACACAGGCTAAATATTTCACTATAAACAGAATGACAGAGTGCAGCAGAGGAGATCCTGGTAGCGTTCCTTCAGATGTTTGATATAAACATGTCTGATGCCTGCATTACCTTCATGTTAGCTGCTCTGAATCTTTCACATTCAGTCACATGGGAAGCTACATCTTACATTTCCCAAAACAAAATATTTGTGGTTTTATGACATTTCACTGAAGATCACATGGTTTTGTGGTTTATCAGTTTACTCTTATTATATACACACATGAACATGTACAGATACACACACACTTGTCATATACACTGTTGCTGACAAGCATTAAAGATCAAATTAGTCTGAGAGAGGGGAAGAGGTGGTAACTATGGTAACGGCATGCTCTCCTGGGCCGCACTACGGTCACTTCAGGGTGTATAGCTGATGGCAAAACAACAGCTCTGTAACAGTAGGCATAAAGAGTTTGACCTGCTTGACATAATCATGACACCCACACAAACACTGCCTATCGTACAGTTTTTTTTAAATGCTTACACAGTTTTTTAAACTATGGCTCCATTTCTCAAAACTCTACACACAAAACCACAAAACACACACACAACATGCAAACCATCACACATATCTTGCAAAAGCAAACACTTCATTCAAAACTATTATAACTCTTCTAAAAATTTTATTTTTGCGTAGTAACTGTACACACAAACATAAAATAATTAGCCACATACACGCTAAACTACACACAGATGTGAAAAATGTAAAACACTACTCTCGTGTGTCTTTTGCTTGTTCAGTGTGCAGTGGAGAGTACAGGATTTTTTCATAGTTCTCGCACATACATGCATATGCACGTACACTGTATATACAGTATGTATGTACAACTGATGAATTTTACACAGTTTTGCAACTGAACTGAATCAATACTGAACTGACTTAAGCTGTATAATGACACTATTGACTTGTTAGAGCTGCTTTACAGCAGAATTTGAAATTGATACTATTGGGAAGCTGCTGTGAAGCAATCTATATTGTATAAAGCAATTTAGAAATAAAGTTGACTTTCTGACTTGGCTTGTATGCATATTCAGTCTGTATAAATATATATATATTGTGGAGGACATTTTATTTTTATCTGAAATATTATTATTAGTAGGAGTAGTATTTGCTTTACTGTACTAAAAAGTGCTCTGTCTCTGAGTGCTTCAGTTTGGTCAACTATGCTTGAGTTTTTGATGAGCTGAGAGATAACAGGAAATGTGTGTGTGTGTATGTACTGTACATATATATACACACACACACATAGTATATAATCATACATAGTATATATACAATGTAAACAGAAATGCAAGGGAGTACAAATCATTTCTCGCTCAAAACACTGAGTTTTGATTTCAGAGTGAACAAATTATGTGTAAGTGTTTTCATACATGATCACTGGGTGTAGGTCATCAGTAAATGAGTGTGGCATTTAAATGGCAGTGTTTCCCAAATGAAACAAAAGAGCTGTTAGTTTTGAATGATGTGTGTAATGTAGAGAACTGTGTTTAGAGTTTTGTAAAAAGTTTGTTTTACAATAGCAAACTGAGTTTAAAGCACATAATGCGTTTGTAGTTTTGCAGGCTTGGCCTAAAGATTAGGTATATGAGTGAATGGTTTCACCGAGTGGGCCTCAAGTACCACTTTTAGTGTCTACGCAATTTTTAAAAACTGTATTGTAGATGGAAGCATCTGATAAACCAACATACTAAAAAATGTGACCTATTTTTAAAATGACTAAGGAGAACCACAGCTGATGACACTATAGTAAAAAAGTGTAGCAGATCTGTACTGTGAGAGTGTGTGTGTCTATAAGTGGACATAAAGAGGCCATGAGCAGGGGCTTTCGACTCATGGAAACCAAGACATTCCCTTCAGCGTTCACCGCATATACTGAGTGGGCCCCTTTCTCATTCACTTTAACTGAGTATCAGGACGGTATACTGTAGTCATTTAACAAGATAATGTTTATGAGAAACTGGCTTTATATCACTTGAAAACCATTGTGAGTGAAAGCAGGCACTGCCTGTAAGATATAAATTCTCTATAAAATAAACTATTAATGTATCGGTTAATTTGCACGGCATGTGATGTCAACTGGGCAGCACCCATGAGAAGCCGGCCAGCTGAGTGTAAAATAAAACAGCTTTATGTAGAAGATTGGTATGTCTGGAGTCTTCATTTCATTCAGTTTGCATCACTTTAATGTTGTTTCTCCAAAATGTTGTTCATATTTTTTTTTATGTTTCCAGCATAACTTATCAGCGGTATACAGCACATCCAGTGTGTTTCACAAACAAACAAATCATTTAAAAAGACTCATCATACATCCAAATATGTCTACTTTCTCACTAAACAGACAAGTATTATGTCACAAATATTCTTGAAAAAGTAGGCAAAATGTACCCAGAGGACCTACTACTTCCGAAAATATCCAGACATGGACACTTTACTATCCCATGAGGCTTCAGGAGAGATATTGTGAATGGCAGTGAAGCGATTTCAGATGCAGCTTCAGCAACTGGAGTTATCAGTTTGAATCCTTCATTGAATTTACTTAAGTTATCATTTTCAGTGCTCGTAACGTGGGTTTTTCATGAAATATAAATTAGAAACATTACTCACTTGTTCATATGACAAGATGCATTTGCAACAGCGTTTTTACTATATTATTATTATTATTATTATAAATTATTTTTGTTTGTAATAAAACATTACAACATACTGCATTCTTTATTGAGTTTATGTGGAATATTTTATTTAGCAGTACATTTATATATTCCTAACTGCACCGTTAAAAACTGGATTTTACAAGAAACTTCCCTCGTCTATTTCCTCACTCATCAGCTAGACATCATGTGATGGGGCCAACAGTTTGCAAAAGAGATAAAAGAGAACCTCGCAGAAAATCTCAGATCAACCCACTGTTAACGTTTACTGCGAATATGAACCTGCTCTGTTATAGCCTGTTTGTAGTTATGAATGCGTGTCGCGTTTTAAAGTAATCGTTAAGGTGCTGGAATGGAAAGGCGGACACTTCAAAGTGGGCTAAAAATAGCCTAAGCTCGGTAAGGAAACATCCGTAAACACTTATCAGCCTCTCGTCCTGCTCTCCTGGAGGCTGCAACGGGAGAATCTTTCGCTTTATCCCAAGAGGCCTGACCTGTGTCTGTTTTGCATATGAATGTCTCGCACTTACTTTGGCTGACTGTCGGGCTTCCAGTAACGGCAGAACAGGTGCAGTCCGTCGGCGTTGACGATGTGCGGCAGGTCGGTGTAAGGGACACCTTGCGGTGACAGACGATTCCCCTCGGGTTCCGGCATGTCCCCGCCGAGGGCTGAGTCTGAAATAAACAGACGAAGCGCTGTCAGAAGCTCGCTGCTGTACCAGTATGAAACAGCAGCGACTAATAGGCAGGTGGCTAGCATATGCATTCCGGGAATTTCATTCATCTGATGCAGCGCAACGTGCAGCGACCGGCAGAATGTTTTAAATGACAGTCGCTTAGTCAGAGCGGACCGGAGAGATAACACTGACTGTCCTGATCCCTTAGCAACATGTACACAAGCACGCGCGCGCTTTTAAATGGACCGACGGTTCAAAGAGAGTCTATTGTCAGCGCATTGAGCAGTTTCCAATAGACAGGAACAAAAATAGCGAGTGCACTGCAGGACTGTTTGTGACTGACAGCATGCCAAGAGGGAGACAGTGAGAGAAGCTGCCAGTGCCAATGCATCGACCTGCCAATTAATTTGAGCCCAATCTATTTAGGCTATTTGGGTCGACAGATAATCGAGGCCAGCACTGACTATTATAGTATAGGCACAGTTAAGCGGCCCATTCTCTCAACCCGGAGAAACACTGAATGACAGGACACACGTTTAGATGTTTTCATGCGTTAGCCTTACACAGCCTATAGTTCTCAACCAATACTGTTTTTATTTACAACAGATACAGAATATCATGTTTGCATAACCAATTTGCAGAACTGATTATTAATTTTACACAATAATAACTAAAAAATTATTACAATATAACAACAATAAAAGCATGTTAATTGTGAATTCTTAATAATTAGTTCCGTTAAATTACACAGTACCGCCGCTCCCTATGTTTGCGTAGGGCACCAACTCCCGGGGGGCACCATCCCAGTTGCTCAAAAAAAAAAAAAACTTTCGTTCTATATTAATATTAACATATACATATACGTAAATAAAAATATAAACATGAACATATATACATAATTATAAAAATGCGTTTTACAGTGAATGCAGTAGACAGGCGAAGCACACGTGACGCGCCATTCCCGCGTCCGCGCCCGCGCTGGCTCTCACCTCATGTTTGCGGCTGACTGCAAATAATCACAACTTTTTAAATTTTTTAATTTTTGTTATTGCTTAATGTACATAACGCAAATGATCACAACTGATGGACAGCTATGCCCGGGAAAAGACATC
Organism: Sinocyclocheilus anshuiensis; assembly: GCF_001515605.1. Classification (NCBI taxonomy): domain Eukaryota; kingdom Metazoa; phylum Chordata; class Actinopteri; order Cypriniformes; family Cyprinidae; genus Sinocyclocheilus; species Sinocyclocheilus anshuiensis. The sequence goes on along the minus strand of NW_015538026.1, from coordinate 1,630,199 downwards.
AGTAGTCCGGCGCCGAGATAAGAAAAATAACAAAAACGCCCAAGATGAAGCCCGTGCATCACTTGTAGGTACGTTCATAATCATGTGAAACTTTTTTGGATGTTGACGTTAATAACGTGTTTTAATGTCTACCGCCGCTCCTTATACTCAGAGTACGTAGTTTGCCTAGGGCACCAACTCCCAGGGGGTTGGGATGGGCACCATCCCAGTTGCTCAAAAAAAAACAAAAAAACTTTTGTTCTATATTAATATTAACATATACATATACGTAAATAAAAATATAAACATGAACATATATACATAATTATAAAAATGCGTTTTACAGTGAATGCAGTAGACAGGCGAAGCACACGTGACGCGCCATTCCCGCGTCCGCGCCCGCGCTGGCTCTCACCTCATGTTTGCGGCTGACTGCAAATAATCACAACTTTTTAAATTTTTTAATTTTTGTTATTGCTTAATGTACATAACGCAAATGATCACAACTGATGGACAGCTATGCCCGGGAAAAGACATCAGTAGTCCGGCGCCGAGATAAGAAAAATAACAAAAACGCCCAAGATGAAGCCCGTGCATCACTTGTAGGTACGTTCATAATCATGTGAAACTTTTTTGGATGTTGACGTTAATAACGTGTTTTAATGTCGGTAATAATATCACCGCCGCATCTGCCTTAATATTCTCTCAGTTTCCATGTTCCCTTACGAAAATTAGGCCTAACCATAATTTTACTACGAATTAAAAAAAAAAAAAAACTTGGTTCTTGTAGCAATGGTAACCACAAATTAACCATGGTTTTGATACTTCAAATCGCTTCAAATAATAATTTACGAAGTATTCAGATAATATTTTTGTGGAAATAAAAACAGACCTAAGCGAACAACAGCCTTTAAAATGACATAAAATGCATTATATAAAAACAATGAGGCAATAATGATTGGTAAATTAATAATAATCGTATTGTTTCATTGAATAACACTGTTAAAATACATAATGTAATACAAAATAAACAATTTATTTACATTACATATTATTACAAATGCCTGCAAAGGGCGCCAAAGGCCTGGTAATTGCTGTTGTAACACTTTCAGGATGATCAAATCCTCCTTAATATTGACCAAACATTTAATTAAAATATCTACTTAATCTTTAATGTTTGGCCACCTTTTTGCGATAGAAATGCTAGCCTCTATAATTTCTTCAACAAAAACATGTGGACATCACAACATTTACAAAAACTAATCCTTGGTTTTATCGTAGTAAAACTGCTTAATTTTCTTTTGTATGACTTCGGAATGCTTGAGACTATAAAATCAATCAGACAAATGTATTAGTAAAATCATAGCCATAGGCGACTGTCTACAATTGTAATTTGTAAATAATACAATTTAATTACAATTTAGTTATTTACTTTTATATTTTATTAAAGTTCTATTTTGACCCCTATAGTAGGTGTTTTTTTTTACTTCCATAATATTTTGGGGAGGGGGCACAACAATACAATTCTGCTTAGGGCACCCATTTGGCCAGCAGCGGCCCTGAAATTACGTCGTTTTGCCATCTAAATGGCCATTTTTTATTTTCACAGTCTATTTGTTTGTCTAAGTTTAAAATGCAATGCCCTTCTGAGCTAAGTGTTGAAAAATAATCCATAAAAAATCCACCAAACCGATTATCGGTCTACAGTCTATTAATGATAATCAACAATAGCCTAATTATTAATGCCGTTTTATTTACGCAATGTTAATTGTCCTTTTTTTTTTTCAAATTTATTTTCACATGTCTAAATACTTCTTCAAAATGCTATGCATTTCTCAGCTGACTAAGTGTCAGTATCCGTAAAAAATGTCACCAAACGGGTCTGCTTTTTAAGAGCCTAATTCTTTCTAGTTTTGATTATATTTGTGCCCATAACAAAGATAAATGGTCATAGGTGTGGAGAACTATTTATTGATATAAAACAAATCTGTTTTCTGCCCCTAACATGTAAACACGCAGTTTCTTTAAGGAACGTGAATTCCCGTGACTTGGTGCGCGTGCCCGTCTTAGATTATGTCTGTATTAAACAGTGCTTGGAAAAGGTGATTCCCCATTTTTTAATACAGAATCATATTTACTAGATATTAAACAACAACAACAAATTCAACCAACCACCTACCTGAACTTGCAACAGACTGAATGCTGGAGACAGAAATCAAGTCAACTTTTCGAGTCAGTGGTCCGGTATCGGAGCCGGTCGTTGACAGCGGCGCTCAGCCTGCTGCTGTTTCCCGCACTGGGCTCAACTCTGATCCGCTCACACACAGATGCTGAGCGGCCGCCTTATGGGTGGAGAAAGAATGAAAGGGGAGCTGTGTGAGAAACCGCCAACACATACATACAAAACTCTCTCTCTCTCTCTCTCTCTCTCTCTCTCTATATATATATTCTCTCGCTCTCTCTCTCTCTCTCTCTCTCTCTCTCTCGGTTCTTTCACATTCGTTACAGCTGAATGAGATTGATTAAACTCATTCATCTTCATATGTCGACTGTCTTTCAATAAGTCTTGAGAGAGCTAAGCTTCAGGTATGAGACTAATGCTGTTCAGTACTGGAGTTGTTTTCTAGTCTTTGTGTGATAGACAGGTGAAATATCTGTAACATATTAGCTATTTATTCACCTTTTATGTGCACAGTAAGTCAGATGCACACCACTTGTGCTTTTGTCACAGGAAACATATAATCTGTTCTTGAAACAATATGCGGGTACTTGGGCGGGTTCTAGATGGTCTTTTCCTGTTGGGATTATGCTGGAATTACCAGTTTTTCGGAAACTTGTTATGGGAAGACCATTTACATAAAGTCACTATTTATGAACTTTCTGAATGTGTCTTCATACAGGAAAACAGCACCCATCAAATGAAAATGAACTACGTAATAAATTTTAAATATCACTGAGATGCTTATCAGCACTTCAGACCGAACATAAAAAAGAGGAATATGAGAACTCCAAACCTGTTTTTTTGTATTAAATATTTTCACAGATATCTGGTAATCTAACATGGCAGATAGGCCTACTAACAATTCACCACAAGAATAAGAAATTTACTTTATTTAAGTTAGAATGAAAATACACTTGCATACAAAGTTAACAAACACCATACATAGCATATACACACTTAAATACATAAACTGATTTTTTTAATAATGGTAATACTACACTACCATTCAAAGGTTTGGGGTCCTAAAGATTTTTTTAATGTTTTTAAAAGAAGTCTCTTATGTTCACCAAGGCTGCATTTTTTTTTTATCACAGATACAGTAAAAACAGTAATATTGTGAAATATTATTACATTTTAAAATAACTGTTTCCTATTTTAAAAAAAATTCTAAAATTTACTCATGTGATGGCAAAGCAGAATTTTCAGCAGCCATTACTCCAGTCTTTGGTGTCACATGATCCTTCAGAAATCATTCTAATATGCTGATTTGATGCTAAAACCATGCTAAACCATATTATTATCAATGTTGAAAAGAGTTGTGCAGCTTAATATTTTGTGCAAACCATTATACATATTTTTCAAGATTTTTTGATGAATAGAAATTTCAAAACAACAGCTTTTATTTGGCAGAAATCTTTTGTAACATTTTAAATGTCTTTACTGACACTTTTGATCAATTAAAAATAAAATACTGTCCCCAAACTTTTGTACTGTAGTGTATATTGCTAAAATTGGAACTTTCCAGGAGTCTGATTATATTGTGAAAACTGGGTTTACAGTCTTGTGTAATATTTCAGTGTCATCATGTACCTGAAACTCTACAGTATCACAACCTGGAATAACCTGTCACTTAGATGTTTCACAGCTAAGTGAAATTAAAAAAAAAATTTTTGATTTACATTTTAATTGCCTTCCACAATAAAATTCTACAGCTGATCCATTTGAAGATATTTTACATTCAAAAGAGTCTCTTTTTATTATTTAAAAAAAGCGAATTATTAATCGAAAGACCTCCTTAACTTTTTCTTCCCCATTATGAAATAAACAATAAATAACAATCCAGCTTTATGTTCCGGAACATTCCATATCACGTTTGGTGTTTGGATTTACAAATGTGTTCCCTGCATAACCTGTAAAAGTAGAAAGGCAAGAAATGATGTTTATTCATGCATGTTTGTTTCGAAATACTGTCTGGGCCACCAACATTCAACACGTCTAATTAAGATTAGGAAACCTCTGATATGTGTGTATGTGAGATAAGGATGTACTGTACCTCCTTGCTGTTTCCTTGTTGACTGTAAAGAACAGCATCATGTACTGATGAGAAGAGAATCGATTTAGTTACTTTCTCATTGAAGAAATCGCCCTTCTCCATACTCTCTATAACACCTCCTGAAAGAGGGAGAGATATTACAAATAGTGCTGACCAACAGATCCATCTTGACTGCACACTTAGATGGGATTCCACATCAACAAACACAACAAAAGGAACATGTGACATGGAAGAGTACACTTTTAAAAATAAAGGTTCTGTATTTTTAAAATGTAGTCAAAACTTATTGGTATGTACTGGTCACTCACTCTGGCAGCCACATAAGTACACCTGTACACCAGCCTCTCCGTAATCTTTATAGATCTGTCATTAAACAAAGGTTTTAAAAAGGTTAAAACCCGTTACATGTTCAATAAGTTGCTAATGAGTACAGATTGTCTCTCACATTGCATAGAGTCTTCACGCCAACTGTATCCAGGAAGTTGACTGGGCTCAGGTCAAGAATGATTGCCCGTGGGAGCGTGGTGTCAGGGTCAGGGTCAGGCCCCACCTCCACAGTAGCCACATCCTTTGGTTCTTTGACTGACAACTTATTCACATCCCCATTTGCTTCTGCATGTGACAACTCTGGCTCTTCCCCACTTTCATCTGTGTCCGAAAACTGTGGTTCCTCCCCCTGGTTAAAAGCAGAGACGACTGACTCAGTCAGAATACGCAAACACTTATTTTCTCACTTATTTCCATGCACACACACACAGTCTCTTCAAATGCAGACCTTAGCAGCTTTAACAGCAGCTTCTTTAGCTCTTTTCTTGGCCTCTTTCTTTGCTTTCTTTGCAGCTTTCTTTTCTTTTCGGAGTCTCTTTGCTTCCAGTTTTTTCTTGTGTGAAAGAAGTTTAGCCACATCTACCCCAGTCTGCTCACAAACACAAACATTTATTTTTACTGCATGAATGTCCTGACCTGTGCGCGTGTTGTATGTAGCTTGTTTGGGCTAATCACACAGTGAATGTTTATGTTTGGGCTAATTGCCTGTTTAGTTTAGTAGAGTAATGTCTTGTAATTGCTCTTTATGCAAATGTGTGTGAATGAATATGTATGAGAGTATATGTGTGCATGGTGTTTGTGTGTGTCTACCTTCTCATAGAGTGCATCAATGTACATTTCAGCGTTGGCAAAGTACAATGTTGCAGATGAACGAAAAATCATTATACCAGGAATCTCCTTCACCTGTAAGTGTGCAAAAATTACAGAGAAATTATACTCAAAATAACATAAAATAATTTTAAAAATTACCTTTTTCATCCAATTTAATGACGAAATCAAGAATTTCTAAATACTTTTCAAAATAACTGCACAAACCTTGTAAATCAATATTTGTGACTACAGTTTTCTCAGTGCTCAAATTAAATGTAATGTGTTCTGACTGAGGCTCTAGAAGACACTAGAAAAAAAATTCCTGAAACCAGTTACCAAACTTCAAATTTATCAGAAGAAAGTTGGGAATAGTTGTTTATTGACTAAATGTTTATCACTTGAGTCATTTCTATCCATCTTGAACAATGGTCATTACTAAAACGTTTTGCTAAAAGTCAAATACTGTGTTGTGGCCAATTACATTTTACATCAAAATCTAAAAAAGGCATAGTTAAGTATATAGTTTCAATAGCACTACAACAAAATGCACACATAACAGATATTAGATACTTCATAAATACTATTTATAACTAGGTCTTGCTTACAGCACCATCATGTTACACACTCAGTAAATGAAACTACAACAACCACTCATTCAAACGCACCCCAGAACTGTTAAGCAAATAGTAACCAACACAATAACACCAAAACAAGTAAAAAACACGTCATGCCCTTGTAAAGCTAGATTATCTAAGATAAGGTTGCATGAAAGGAGTTTCTGGAAGTATGCTGTAATTCAGGTTTTTAACCATTCAGGTTACAGGCTGTTTCAAAAGGACATAGAAAACAACAAGAATTTAAAGATGAATTATGCCTTTCAATCCAACAAAATAAATTGTGTAACACCTCTGATGTGTGAAATATAACTATCAAAACTAAAGAATCAGTTGAATACAGTGAACATGCATAAATTGTTATAATGGTGTTGGTGGTGGTGTTGTCATGGTCATGGTCACCTGATGGTAGTCCTCTACTGGTCTGTAGATGTCAGTGCCAGGAACCTGGCCAAGAATAGAGTATTTTGGTCTGTTGTAGGGAGAAGAAACCGGTATAGAAGAAGAAATGAGTCAAAACAAGGAGGGACAGATGGTGAATTCTTATGCCAACTGTTGAAATGATGCTGTCAAGAACAGAAATTTCAGCCACTAAGCCAGTGGTACATATGGCCAATCTAATGGATCTCAAAAGGAAATGCAACCTGACGTTCATCACTGAAGATCTCTTGGGATCTTCAGCAGTGTAAAGTAAAACAGGAGACTGCATGCAGAACCAGTTTTACATTCTCACTTAAGTATGTAAACGGTGCACATGTATGTGGTTGAGTCATTTAAGGCTCAGGACTATAGGAAAATGGTGCATGTGACACAGTGCGGTTGTTAATTATTTAGCTTTGTGTATGTGGTTTCTGTCACTCACAGCTGAGTTCTGAAGACGACAGTGAGGATGGAGAAGGCGATAGATGCAGCTAGTCCCAGATCAGGATTAAACAACACTGTCAAGATCATAGTCATCACCCACACCACCTAAACACACAAACAACAGAGAGAATAACAGCTGTCACTTCAGAGCTTTACTTTTGACCTTTTTTCTGTGTCACACTATTCACTCTCCCCATTCTCAGTAATTTTTTTGTCTATGTATAGGTCTATTTGGAATGTGTTGCATAAGATTTGCTTTTTTAATGAAACCCCCTCCTTCTCGTTCTCTCTCACCATATCCACTTTGTTGGTCCTCCAGAGAGAGCAGATGTCTCCAAACTGCTTCATCATGCCTTGAAGGTTTACATAGATTATAGCAGCCAGCACAGCCTAATGAAGCCAGCACACATATGTATAATATGTCTATCTCTTTGTAAATGGACACATTATCACATTCATTAATTCAGCACAGATACTTTTATCTTATGAATATTAAAGCCAGCCCACACAAGGGCTGATTCCGGGTACTAACCTTTGGCAGCTCCTCAAAGAGTTCGCCAATCTTTAACAAGATCACCAGAATTACCACAGCAGAAATCGCTCCAGCCACCTGAGAGAATGATAGAGAGAGGTTTTAGTTTGAACTTTCACCAAACAATAATCTAAGGAACTCACCATCCATCTATCCAGAACTAGCTAAAGAATGGTGGAAAAGGACATTATGTCAGACTGCAGTTTGCTGAAGTTCTCACCTGTGACTTCCCCCCTGTGCTGACCTGCACCATGCTGCGAGACATAGAGCAGCTGATAGCAAAGCAATTGAATAAGCCTCCAACGGAGTTAGATAGACCCAATGCGATGAGCTCCTGGTCCAGAGAACAGACAGTAGAAGAAAAACACAAGATGTTCAAACAAAAATGTTTTTTTTTTCCAGATGTTTTTGATTTAGATCAATGACTTTCAGCAACTTAGCAAAAGACCAAAAAAACAAACTGAGTTTTTCAGATGTGCCTCGGTGGGAAAATTGGGTTTAACTGGCAACTGGGTTTAAATGTAAGAACTAAAATTCCAAGAAAATATTCTGAACTTAAAACTATATTTTCCATTCTTGCAGTTTTACTATGCTGTTAGTCTTATGTTGACACTAAATTTGACTTTAAAAGTGAAAAATATATTATATATTAGCCATTACTCCAGTCTTCTGTGTTGCATGATCCTTCAGAAATCATTCTAACGTGGAACCAGTAGTGTGTTTAGACACCACACAAACCAAGCAAATCACGTGATTTCTAACGAGGAGGCCCCCCAGGGACCGCTTGCTTAGGGCCTCCAAAACTCTGAACACGCCCCTGCATGGTACATTTGTGCTGCTTAATATTTTTTTCAAGATTCTTTGATGAATACTGTATAAAGAATGCCATTCATTTGAAATAGATAATTTTTGTAACAATGTAATAATGTAAAAGTCCTTACTGTCACTGTTGATCAATTTAATGTGTGCATATATATTTGTGTGTATATAAATATATATACACATTCAAATGTATTCAAATAAAAATCATCTTTTACAGTCACTTACCTGGTTACTGTCGACTTTGTAGGCATATTTGAGGGCGAAAATTCTACCCAGTGAGATAGCAATACCATAACCAACAACAGCCAGTGCAAAAGCATCACCGACCATTGAACCCAACAGTGAGACAGCGGGCGCCACAGGAGCCTGCAGACTAAGATGTGAAGAAGAAATGCAGATGAGCATTTGAGCCTGAAGATGTACTATGATGCTGCGGTTGTGTTTTGTAGCTGTAACCATTACCATGTTATACACATACTATGTTGCATAGTTGTGTGTTGGACTCACCCTGATGGAATTTCTCCAACCACTTCAACACCATATTCAGTCTTCAAATCCATCTGCCATGACACCACAGTAGCGACGATAATCTATACACACAAACAAGATGAAAGCTTTAAGAAGCAATATGTTACATTACCTCTAAACAGAAAGAGCATGCAAAACTGATGACATTTTTGATAGAGTAAAAAACTACAATTACATTTTATTGTAAATAAATACAAAATATGAATATAAATAAGTCTATGTATGCCCACAGTTAGTTAAGTAAACATGTATGTGCATGTGTGTGTTTAACTGTAACTGTAAAAGCAACTTACAGTGATCAGCTCAACAGGAATCGGAACAGGGATTTTGCGTGCTGCCAAGGCACTAAGTTCCTTTGCAGCGACCAGACCTAAGATGGTTACAATGCTAACTACCAGAGTACCAATATTAGTCTTTCCGAGCAATGCACAAATCTCTATGACTGTCTGGAGAGAGAAAGAAAAATAAATAAATAGAGAAAACATTATTAAATGTAACTTGCTGAGTGCAAATAATAATCCCAACCACTAGGGGGCATTAAACACAAATCACACATAGGTATGATTATCCGTCCTTATCTGTGGCCTTTTACATACCGCTTCAGGATAGTCCTTAATTAAGTGTTTGGGACTGTGTGTGTGTTTGTGTTCAGACTCACATATATAAGAGACAAAGGTCCACTGTACCGCTGTGGATTGATGCCAAAGGAATATTTGAGCTGGGAGACGATAACGTGAATGGCGGCCGCTGTTGTATAAGCTCTCACCAATGGCTCTGAGAGATACGTCACCACAAAACCGAACCGAACCACACCGAGGAGTAACTACACACACAGACACCACACAAACACTTAGTCACATACACAATGTCAAAGCCACATACACTTACAAATTAACCTACCTGGAAAATGCCAGATAAGAAAGTCACAGTGGCCGCGATCTTGACCCTCTCCGCATCACGGCCGACAATGTCCAAGGTGGTGCTGTTGGTGTCATTGCCTGGTATCATGAAGTCTGAGTCTGGAGCCAAACGCTCTGTCACGCTGCCAATCATAACGCTCATAACTGCGTATGTACCTGTTGACAGAGAGATTAGAAAGTAACCCGTTAAGATGTGAAGATCATCAGTGAATTACACAAAGCTATTGAATGATTTCAGAAGACTTGGAATACAGCACAAGAGTCATGAGACTATTTTCATGATGCTTTTTGGAGCATGAACTGTTGTTGTATAGAAAAGATTGATGTGATTTGTGTGTGTGTGTGTTCCATGGAAACAGATTTGGAATGAAATGAGGGACAGTAAATGATGACAGAATTTTCATTTTTGTGTGAACGATACCTTTAGGAACAACAGAAATCAAAGGGAGGTGTGTGTACTTACCCACAGAGATATGTTTGGATGTTCCAAATATGAAGTAGATGAGAATGGGGTAGAAGGAGGAATACAGACCAAAAACAGGAGGGACCGCAGCCAGCAAAGCATACGCCATACCTGCACCCACAAAACACGTGTGTTTTTGTTTAGGTCTGTCTTAAGTAATGTGTGTGTTTTGGCAATGCAGGTGTGCATGTGCTTGTGTTGGACCTTGTGGCAGGTGCATGATTCCCACACTGATTCCTGATATTAGATCTCCAATAGCATTTTCTCGAAACGGGTATCGTGGCAGCCATGCCAGGAGAGGAACAAATGATAGGAAACAGCTCTTAAATCTTGGGCCTGTACACCTGATGTTGTTGCATCCATTAAAGCACAAGATGCTATTTGGATCATTCTCAATTAAATGCTGGACAACATGATCATGAGGTTGGATACAAAATTGTGGAGTTCATGTTGTTAAGTTCAAGATTATTGGAGTATGTTTTACAAGAAAATTAAATTTCAGTCTTTGTACTTAAAATGTCATTTAATTCAGTTATTTGCCATTTCTTTGTAATAATTTGTAAAACATTTACTAGCCAAAAACAAGTTAAATTTGTTTCACAGTACACAATTTTTTTTAGCTATAACTAATACTGCTTCCAAAATGAGTACAAACCAAATACTGAGATTTTTTTTTCAATTAAACTTTTCTCTTAAATTATGATGCTGATACAAATTGTAAATACATTAATTAAATTAGAAAAATGCAAAATAGGAGCATTTTCAATTAAATGTGCAACCTAGTTCAGTTCTCAAGCAGTACAATATTGACAAGAAAGGCCATATTGACACACCTGACAGCATCTCTGAGTTTTTCTTTTGTTGAAATTTTGAAATCCGATTTCTCAGCAACTTGATCGACACTGAGCTCATCCAGTACATCTCTCTGAATTTGATATGGTACCCTTTTCCTGAGATCTTTGACATTCATCTCCTCCTCCATTTTGAATCCTCTCTATCTTAAATGTGATCCTGAAATGTTATAAAATAATTCCAGTGCATAGATCCCAAAATGTATGTCCTCACAATGAAAATTAAATCCTTAATGTCCACGCAAACAGGCCCAGAACAATTCTGAAGGATGTTCTCCAGTTATTCGAAGTGACAGCTCCACAGGTATGCTGCTTGTGCAGTGAAGCTCTGGACAGCAATGGATTAATTAACGTCCCTGGCCCTTTTCTTCAATCACAGTTTGTGTTAATGTGTATCCTGCCCTTTCTGACACCCGTATGATCCATTCACACACTCACTGATAGAATTCTAATGTTCATATGGGGAGCAAAGTCCCAAAAAGAGAGGAGGGGGGGTTCTTCAATGAGTCAATGTTGGAAACTTTCACACTAGAGACCTACGCCACCTTATCTCGGCCTGATTAGATAGAAAACATGTTCATTCTGCAAAACCATGTGCTTTTGTATGAGTGAATTGTGATCTTTGAAATCACATCTCTGCTACAAGATCTCTGAGGTGTTTGCTTTGATCCAGTGAAGTAGAGCCATCTTTATCTGAGAATATACAGACCATATATAAATTGTAATTATGTCATGTAATTATGACTGTTTATATTTTTAACTAGATATATATACATTAACTATAGTTTGGGGACAAACACTGTCTAAAAATGAGGTAATACTGACAAAACATTCCTTTAGCGGAATTTGGGAACATCCTCTATTGGAGTTCCATTTCATTTGACCCGAAAATACCAAAAAAAGTTTTCTGTTTCTGTAGAGTTAGGGTTAGTCTGTCATTATGATCAGTTTTATACAATAGAATCTTATTGTATATGCATGTGAGAGAGATGAGCTTATTAAATATTAATGTGGCCCCTCCCCAACACCTGCCTAGAGAACAAAGTCTCTTCTAATGACATTTATGGTCCAATTCACTGGGGGTACAAGAACATTTCAGCAATGCACATGTGTGAACTTCACGCATACTAACTGAACTGTACTGAGCTGGAGCAGTTTGGTTGTTGTCAGTCGGCCTTTTGTGATTCTGTTGGATTTTATATTGTTTGTGTTGACTGGAGTGTTAATAATTCTTTTCCATGCTATTCATGTATCTATATGTTGTAATTGTGTACATAGATTATTTATTTTACTACATATTTTATTTATTTTACAACATCACCGAACCAAATTTGTCTGTAACATGAAATATATGTTAATCTAGAAGATTACATATGCACAGACCTGCATGACATGTTTTGAAGACTCTTCATATTTGAGCAATTTTAACTATTTTAAACAGTCATCTAATCTAAAAGTAGAATAATAACGAAAAATGTGATTTAAAAACAGAACAAATCAACAAGCACGTAAATAAAAGAACAATTAAAAAATACAAAGGTACAAAGGTATAAACTGACATAAGTCATTGTCAAGTTTTATTTTAATATTCAATACCTGATAAACAAACAACTGTTGCCACACATCACCTTAAATCCAGATGAATGCACAAAATTGATCCAAATCATTAAATCAAAATTGGAAGTTCTTGTATTCCTTTTCCGTTCTATCTTGAAGTGTCACTTCTAAAGCTCGGTAGTGAGTTTTTTTTTTCAGGTTTGCAAGTTCATGTATTTGTCGAGTTCATCGTTCAGGAAGTGAGGTAGGTCACAGCTCTGTAACATGTGTGCCTGTGTTCTGTAAATAGATGCGTAATTGAATTAGAACAGAAAACGCTATTGAATTACAGTGAACTACTACAGCATACAAACACAAAGAGCAAAAATAACAAGGAGACTATATATAACATCATTTAAGCACACACACACACACCTGTAGCCCCTGGTAGTGCAGGATTGCATGATGCACTGAAGGGAAAAATTAAGAAAGAGACAGAAAATCTGGAACAAAACCATGATTCTTCATCTGAGATAGTAAACCATATAGAGACAAACACACAAGAGATACAATAAATAAATGAATTCATTAAATATATAAAATACCAGTTCTTGAGGATGAACTATCCCTTTAAACGTCATGTTACATATTAATATAAAACACCTCAGATCATGACACTACATCTGAGACTGTAGCTGTACGTGTGAGATGTGTAACCTGGACATGCAGCACAGAAAAACAAGGTCTGCGTGTTCTCAAATTCCTGAAGTACCTGTGACCCAGCAGAATTTAAAAAGCCATTTATTGGTTAGCAGTTAATGAGAGCCAGTAACAAGTAACCTATTTCTGTTCATCTCTGGTAAAATATCAACACTTCTACGTGTGGTTACATGTGTGTGTTCGGTGTAGGGATGCACGGTGGCCGAGAGAGCTCAACGCGCTGCAACTGGGCAATACATTTTGATCTGAAAAACAAAAACAAGTTGACTGAAGTTTGTTCTGTGACACTAAATGATTTTAATGTCCATGAAGGTGACTCCACTGAGCTCCAGAATAACGCACTCTGAACCCCCTGCTGGTCTGGAGGACTTACTTCAGGATTCTCATTAATGTCATTACTAACAGCCTGCATATACAAAAAGAATAATAAAATTGAACTCAGTAAATGGAAAGCAGGGAGCTGTAACAGATGTTCTACCTGTCTGAGTGATGTGAAGGTCTGGTCTGCATTAGCGTAGTAAAGTGGATTACAACAGGAAAACACAGTCAACTCCAGGGACTTGGTGTGCCTGAACCAACACAAAATTCAGGGATTTATATTTATATTATACATATGTACTAGAAGGAACACTTCTAATATATATGTAATATTAATAAGTAATACAATTAATACAATTATTTATAAAATATATAATTGTTATATATAATTCATATTAATAAATTCAGCTGTGCCATCACAGGAATTACATTTCAAAATATATTAAAATAGTAAACAATTATTTTAAATTGTAATCATATTTTACAATAACTATATTTTTGATCAAATAAATGCAACCTTGGTGAGCATAAGAGACTTGAAAACATAAAAAAAAAAAAAATGCTGAAAAAATATTAATTATTTCAAACTTATAAAAAATCGGTAGTATGTTGTTGGTAATTTATGGTCATTAGCTGGTTTAGGTAGTTGCTCAACTGAAAAATAAAAACAACTGGTAGGGCTGGCAGATCACTTTGTTTAAGCTGAGGAACTGCTTAAGATGATTAACCACATTTCAAAAGAGCTTAGGCTGATTTCTAGCTGGATTGTGTGCAAATAATACCCTTGAGTATTTGTCCAGATCCCTGTAACAGTCTGTGCCAGCAATATGCCCAAGAATGGAAGATCTGGGCCTGAGAAATTTAGAAACAGGTAGAATAAGAGTTAGTATGAGAAAGATGAAAATCTGATAGAGAAATAGAGGGAGATACTGTAGATAAATATCAGAATATCAGACAATACAGATGACTCACTGCTGTGTCCTGAACACGATGGTAAAAAGAGAGAAAACAATTGCAATGCCAAGCCCCAGGTCCAGATTAAACACCAGGGCACTGAGCAGTGTCACTACCCACACTACCTGCAGTCTCAGTAGGAAACACACAGGAAACACCCTGGATGAGAGGCCTACATGGAACTGGATTTTGGAACATGTTGTACATGGGTCAGATATGTAAGGATAAATGGATTGGTTTCCCTTACCAGGTCCAAGCGGTCTGTATTCCAAAGTTTAGGCACATCTTTGACTTGTGCAAAAACCCCTTGCAGATTCACTAAAATAATGACAGCCAAAACTGTCTGAAACACAAATACACTTTATAAAACCACCTTATTATACTATATCCATATAATTTATACTTTGTTATTGAAGGTGGTATTGGGACCTTTGGTAACTGCTGAAAAAGGGAGCCAAACTTCAACAAGATCAAAAGAATTATCAGTGCAGACACCAGAGAAGAAACCTGAGAGAAAGAGAGAGGTCATGTTCATGGAGTAAAGCTCTTACTGCATTGCTCCACACCTAAACATACATTATTTTGAAAAATCAGTTTCTTTCGTGTATGTGGTTTACATTTTATCAGTTTGCTTTATCACTTTTCTGATAAGAGTGACAACGATGTTAATGATCTGTGACTTTCAATTCAACCATATTTTAGCTTTTTTATTTGAAATAATTAATACAAAAAGTTTTTTTTTTTAATCTCATAGGCTTTTTGAATTTCAGTATATATATATGTACTTTAAATGTATTGTAGGGTATATAACAGTATAACTATTTTCTGTGAAAACATTCAATGCAATCCTCCCAGGTTATGTGCATGTACATGTAAATGTAACTTGAGGTTGTTTTATTAACCAGAAATAGCAGGTGTTCACACCCGAGTTTGTCCGCCTGTACTCTCCTGCACTGTGCTGCGAGACATGGATCCGCTTACTGGAAAGCACTGGAACATCCCGCCAATGGAGCTGCACAGACCCATAGCCAACAGCTCCTATAGGAGGAAGAAACCATTTATGTTCAGACGAAGGGAATGCTGCAAAGTTGGCATTTATACTAGTCTTTTTGGGAGGTTGGAGGGAAAAAACTAAAGTTCTTGAAGTTACATAAATTGCTTGTTACCTGGTTGCTGTGAAAGGGGTACCCATGTTTATGAGCAAACATCATGCCCAATGAAGCTTGAAAACCATAGCCCACCACTGCCAACGCAAGAGCTGTCAATAATAGCTCCTGAGAGACAGAAAATGATGGAAAGGAGGGAGGTGAGAGACTTAGAGGTAAACAAAGAGAGAGAAAATGGGACAAAAGGAGAGAGAAAATTAGTTTTAGCACCTAAATACTTCCTGCTAATTGGTTTTGTAAAGAAAATCCAACACTCTGGTTGGTATGGGTCCAACAATCTGTATTCCATACTGACCGGACAGCTCAAACTGCACTGATGACAGAGTGGCAAAGATAATCTAGGAAAATGAAGAAAGAATAACTGTTGCACCGAAATCTCTTATAAAACTGAAACCAAAGTCAGTGTTATTAACGTTAAGGTAAAATAAATAAAAAAACATTCTCATTAATTTAATCAAAAATATAAACTAACACAAACTAAATTACATTTTCAACTAACTGAAATTAAATATAAAAGCCCACAAATTCTAGTTTTTGATCATATAAAAAAACTTTAAACCTGCCTGTATTAAATGTAATGTATTAAACACTAGACGGAGAAATTTGAAAACTTAAATAAAATCTAAAAACAAAATTGTGCATGTGCGCACCAGTACCAACTCCCATGGAATTAGAAATCGAGTGCTCCAGAGTGAATTCACCATCTCTCCACCAACAAGTACCACCAGGTAGACAAAGGACACTACCAGTGTCGCCAGTAACACTCTCCTGATTCCAGTCACAATGTTTGAAAACATCTGGTGGACACACATACTGTGTGTACATTTAACATCTGAAATGAACACAGATATAAATCACACAGTGCTCATTCTCACCCAGAACACAGCAAAGATGCCTCTGTGTCTGACTATGGAGATGCCCATCAGTAAACGCAGCTGGTGAACAGTCACATGGACAGCAGCTGCTGTAGTGTATTCACTGACCAATGGCTGAGACAACCACCGACACACCCATCCACAACGCAGCACATAAAGTAGAATCTATAGGGAGAGAGATTTATACACAAACACACACACCAATACAGAATTAATACAGCTTGTGCGTGAATGACCTGTATCAGTCCACACAGAATGGTCAACTGAGCTGCAAAGGCAAACACTTTCAGCCACAATCTCAGCACTCTCTGCTCCACTGCCTGGCCTGCCAACACAACATCACCAGTCACCGTACCGACCATGATGGAAAGGACAGAAAAATGGACAGAACGTCCAATCAAATAAGAACAAAGCCATTATTACATGTTAAATAATGTTTAATATATGCTTTAACTTTTTTTATTGTTTATTTTTTGTATTATATATTTTTATTGTTTATTTTATTATGTATTTTATACTTCATTTTATTTTAATTATTTATTTAATTTATTGTTATTTATATTTTGTTACATGTTATACTTATTTTATTTTACATTTTAATTATATATATATTATTTATTATTAATTATTTATTATACAATTTTTTACTTGATTTTATTTTACATTTAATTTTAATGTTTTATTTTACTTTATTATGTAATTTAATATATTTTTGTTTTATATATTTTAGACTTGATTTTATTTTGTATTTTATTTTATCATTTGATTATTCTATATTTATTTATTTATTTATATGATTGTTATCATATATTTTATTTTATTATATTTTAATGTTCACTCAAACAACAGTTCATCTGAATTTTTTTTTTCATTATTTACAAAAATCTGTAAATTGATATTGAATAAATATCAGCAAATGGGCTTGTTACAATTTTTTTTCAACTATTCCTTTAATATCTTTTTCTTGCAAAGTGGCATTGTGTATGTGTGTACGCAATGTATATGTACCTGCAGAGAGAGTTTGTGTGTGTACTTACCCACAGAGATGTGTCTAGATGTTCCAAATATGAAGTAAATGAGAATAGGGTAGAAGGACGAATATAGACCAAACACTGGAGGAATTGCAGCCAGCAAAGCATTAGCCATCCCTATAGAAAACAAAAAGTCAGAAAATTTGTAATTTGTGTGTAGAAGAGTGTGTGCAGTTCTGTACAATAGAATTAGTCATTACATCCACTTTATCTGTCTAGTTTGAATCACAGTGCATTGTGAAGAAAATTATCGCCTGCCAGCTGATAATACAGTTCGGTAGGTGTCTAAGATGAGAAACAGGATGATGAAAATCATAACCGACCCCTCACATCACAGACACTTCAAGTGTCTTCACTCTCAGAGAACACTCAGAGAAAATCTATTTTGATCGATGTTGACACCTGCATCAACATAAATTCTTTATACTTTATAATAGTTGTCATATAGCAGTTTGTAACTCAGATAACACAGGAGAGTGTGTGCAAGTCTTAAACCTTGTGGCAGGTGCATGATTCCCACACTTATTCCTGATATCAGAACTCCAATAGCGGTTTTCCTGAGCGAGTATTGTGGCAGCCATGACAAGAGAGGTGCAATAGACAGGAAGCAGCTCTTCAGCCTTGGACCTGAACACCTGAAGCACAAAAAAAAGAAAGAAATATGGGGGTCAATGTGTATATTTAGCATGGACACTGTTTATTTTTTGATCACATTATGCTTCTTAACCTCCCCTACTCACCAGCGCTCCTTCTTCAGCTTTCCCCATATTGTACGATGCACCTTCCACCTGCGCTGTCCCAGGATATCTAGCTGTGCTTCATTCAGACCATAAATGAGACTGGGATTGAAATTCTCGCTCTCTAAACATCTTTGATTGTCCATCTGTAAAAAAGGAGAAGAAGTGGCTAAAACAAGCACAATCCTAAAACAGAGCATATGATTATGCTTCCCATGTGTGAGGCTGTTGTGACTTCAGTGTGAACCCGGAGCAAACCTTCTACTATCGTTCTCACAAGCAAGCACAGTAGCTAAACCAATTAAACCGGACATCTATAATTGGGTAGAGATAGATTCATTATACACTTTTCCTCCTACAGGCTACTAAAGGGTTATTATTGTCTCAGATGTTCACTAACATTTATCGTCGGATCAGTGAAGGAAATCTGTCATTGGCTTTGCTTTGACCAAAGGTAGAAAGACTTTAACCTACCACTCCTGAGAACAGAGATCATATTACGCAACATCACATGAGCGACGGCTTGTACTAAACTTTCTATTTTTATTGTAGCACTTTAATAATGTTCTCCAGATAATGATTATGCATGTGACTTTTTATGTTGGAGGCAGGGCTGTTTTATCCAATGAGAAGATGCTTATACAGGTGCATCTCAATAAATTAGAATGTCGTGGAAAAGTTCATTTATTTCAGTAATTCAACTCAAATTGTGAAACTCGTGTATTAAATAAATTCAATGCACTCAGACTGAAGTAGTTTAAGTCTTTGGTTCTTTTAATTGTATTCTAATTTGTTGAGATAGTGAATTGGTGGGTTTTTGTTAAATGTGAGCCAAAATCATCACAGTTAAAAGAACCAAAGACTTAAACTACTTCAGTCTGTGTGCACTGAATTTATTTAATACACGAGTTTCACAATTTGAGTTGAATTACTGAAATAAATGAACTTTTTCCACGACATTCTAATTTATTGAGATGCACCTGTACATGGTGTAGAAACTGACCTTTGACCCTATATAGTACAAACTGAAGCTATAGAAGACATACATCAGTCTAATTGCAATGTTTTATTTATATAGTTATCTGTACATCAACACATCATCAACACAATCAGATGGTAAAACACCAGAATATGTTTTTCACTATTTTTGAAGCCATACTGAAATGTAAAGGTAAGGAAACAATTTTCTAACACATAGTAGTACACAGGTTAAAAAGTATACCAATTACAACATTTGGCAGGAATCTGATCAAGACTCAAGAAGGATTCAGGACATCAGCAGCCAAAACTGATAACACATCAAAGCTCATCTGCGTGTCAGCACTCTTTGATAGGAGCACACGTGAGGACAGGTGACTGCACAGGTGATTATGCAATAAAACTGTAAATAAGCTTATCATCAATTAGTTTTCTTACCTTGTGTAGAGAATTCGCCAAATTCTGTTATGTGCGTCCAGAAGAAACCACTTTATTATTCCTGTGCACATGACCTGACTATCTCAACAAAACCTCAGGCCACATGTGGGACGGATCTAAGCTGAATCTCTCTCCTTAAATATTTTCATTGCTTTCTGTTGTTTAAAGGTCAGATTTATAATGTTACCTCATATATAATTCATCACAATTGCTGTCTCCAACCTAAATAATAAACACCATGGTTATTCTCTCAAACTCTGTGTTCCATTGGTTTATATACTGTAAGTGTCGACAGAGCTTAAGATCAGAAGGCAAAAACAATATCACACCCACACACACTCTAAATATACATTTAACAGCCTTAAAAAAAAGTAACAAAAACAACAAACACAACTTGAGGAATTTCCATTACTTCACTGGCCACTATATATAGAATGTTTTTGTAACAATGTAAAATGTATGTTATACTGTATATACTGTATGTTACAAAAATGTGTACAATTTGTAAAAAAAAAAAAAAAAATTATCACAGTTTGCACAAAAATATTAAGCAGAACAACTGTTTTCTACACTGATAATAAATGCTTGAGCACCAAATCAGCATATTAGAATGATCTATCTATCTATCCATCCATCCATAAAACAAAAATAAAATTAAGCATATAGATGAAACACGGATGTGAAGCCATAGAGCATCTGATGTTCATGTGCTTACATTGTTTTTCCACAGGATGCATTTCTGCCCTAGATGTGAACTTACAGTATCATGTTTTGCCTCAGTATTGAAACTGCCTCAGCAACACAGTGAGATCTCTGAGGCACTCTGCTCTGCCCCGTGCAGACTGGTGAACCGGCAGCTCAAAAAATGAAAATGTGAAACTACGAGAAAAGCTAAGATTTGTGACTTGTCTCAGAGGGGGTAAATGGGGAGGTCTAGGGGGGTGTCTTGGTGGGAGCGGTTTGCGTTTTACCCTGGCACTCTGGCCATTCTCAGGTTCAGTGTTTTTGATTTGAGGAGGGGGTGGCGGGGGCGGAGGATCTGGTGCTATGATTGGCTTCGAGTGGGCAAGAGGAAGGGGTGAAAGTGGAGGGGGGAAACTGGTAAAGGAGGACTCCGAGTGTGAGGAGCCTTGCCAGGGTGACATGCTGTCAGGGGCCACAGATGAGATGGGAGGATGGCTGCGTTTTCTCGTTTCGGCCTGAGGAGGATGCTGGGAAGTGGATAGAGTGGGTCTTGCTAAAAATAGAATAGATGAAAAAATATAAAAATCAGAATTGTGTTGAAGCATGTTTCTGCTTTAGATTAAAAAAAATTGGGACTTTAATTCTCGTAACTGCAACAATATTTTTTTGGGAATTGTCACTACATATCTAAATTGGGTCTACTTCTCATAATTGTGACTTTCTTGCAAATACGACTTTATATTTTATTACTGTGATTTTAGTTCTTTATATCTAATAATTGCAAATATTTCTATACTATAACTATATCTTTACTATACTTTGTATTTATGATTTTATATCTCATAATTGCAGCTTTTATAAACATAATCAGTTACCTGTTTTGTTGTAGGAAACAGGATCTCATAAATCTTTAACTTTATCTCACACACATGTTCAGTTCCCATTATCCTCTCGCCTAACAAGTCACATTAGAAAGACGAATGTTTGGACAATAGCAGTTAATTAATTTAGCACCTCCTAAATTTCTATTGTCTATTGATGAGCTCAGGTAACATTGTGTAGACAGAAGGAACAAAGATCAATGTAAACACACAGTTTATATGTCACACATCAGGATTGATTAGCATTACCTCACAGGCAATGACTACTTAAATCCAACTTATGAAAACATCTGATTTCCAGTTAAATCAGATGATATCTGACAACACCTTATCATATAACAATGCACTATTGATTCCATATAGACTATAAAAGTACCTGCAGTTTTATTGGTTGATGAACCAATCAGAGGGAGCCTATCCTTTGACATCACTGCATTGTCCTGTATAGTGATACCACACACATAATTATGAGTCTTTAAACAGTATATTTTATATTGTACTGTATATTAACTTGTAAATTCAATCAATTTACTGTAGGTAATTTTTGTGGAAGAGCTATACCTTGTGATTTTCAGTCTCCTTTTTCTTTCGTTTTTGAGGCATTTTAGGGTTCTTCTTTCCAGATTCATTCTCCCTGAATCGTGACATCCTTTTTCTAAAGATCAGAACACTCATTGTGACTCATTTCAAACAAAAAGACACAGCCTCACAACACACAAATTCACATTTTTGTTTTTTTATACTCCCATTAATGTTTTATCCTCTTCTTTTCACATTTTGGCTCCTTTTCACATCACATAATCAGATGTAAAAAAATAATATATTATTTTATATATTAATTTCTTTCGCATTCTGCAATCCTTAATGGGACTTTTATGTCTCCCTCACATGCTTTCTCTTCCTTTCATTCGTTGAGCTGTGGATTAAAGGGATTAGCCATCGAGCCACTATGATGATGAACAAAAGGGAACTGGAGAAGAGGGTGAAATATTTATACTTAGTTGCACAGCCAAAGCCCCCCAACACACTCACTCTCTCACTCACCCACACACACCTGCTGGCCTGTAGCCCATGAAAACCCTGATACTTTATACATGCATGACTCTATTTCCAAGCCATGATCCACTCACACACATGCACGCATATACTGTAAACAGCCACAAATTCATATCTGGTACCATTTAAAAGTTTGGACAAACCTATTAATTCTATACTATTAGTATTCTTCACATGATAGAATAATAGTAGACATTAAAACTATGAACTAACACAAATTGAATGGTGCATCTCGTAAAAAAATAATAATGATAATATATATCCACCTTATTTTTCAATGGGGAAGTAAGCTGTTTTCTGTGAATGTGTGAGACTTCCGCTTCATTAGCCGCGGTAGGGAAATAACAAGAAGAATGACAAAGTGCAATAAATGGTCAAATTGTTTGTGCTACAAGTGTTTATAACTAAGACAACACATCAAAATAATATGGTAAGAAACACCAGTTTGCAATATCAAGCAACAAAACGAGTTGTTTTGTACAGCTAAGAATAGCTGAAAGTGGATGACACCCCTCTTATGGGAAAAATAAGGTGGATATATATATATATATATAATTTTGAATTGACTTTTATTTAGATTTTTTCAGTTGTCAGTTTTTTCAGTTGTCAGTTGTCAGTTTTACATTTCTGACAGTTGTCCATTGTTTCAATAATTTTATGTTTTGTCATTTTTTATTAGTTTTTTTTTTCATTTTTTCGTTCAAATTTCTATTTTTTTCGTTCAAGTTTTTTGATCAAATATTTATATTTTATTTTATTTCAACATTATTTCAACAACAAAAAAAGATTTTTAATAGTTTTAGTAAACAATAACACTAGTCTTTATATCAAAAGGTCTGTAGGATCATGGGAAACATAAATTCAGTCAAGCATGTCCAAACTTTTGATTGGTTCTTGTACAGCTGTATTGCCTTTCATTGTTAGGCCATATTAAAAATAAAAATGTCCTCACAAGGTACTTTACCTGACACAGTAAAAATGTTACATATTTGAAAATATCTTTATTTGAAAATCTTTACAATTTTACAATTAAAAATCTTTGGCATCTTAATTTATAAATCACAAGTTAAAGTCAGTGTTTTGTCCTCGAAACATGATGTGAAATATCACTTTCTTTCTCTCCTCTACTTTTATTGCCCTGTTAACCGTTTCATTCAGTTTATCCATCTCTCTTTCTGTTAACTGAAACAACTGTAAGCCCTGCCCACAAACAAGCACCCAGGCTACTCCCTCTTGTCCAAACCATGCCCACAACCCAGCTGCATCTGCAGTGTATGAGAATAGCACCTTCAGTGGGCGGAGTCCGTCACTGTTCACACTCCACAAACACAAGCGCTGGTCCGGTGAGGTGGACACCAGTAGGGTGGGGCTTAGTAAACATAACCCTGTGAGAGGGGAAGAGTGCGCCAGGGGCACTGAACAATGAGAAAGCAGCTGTAGAGACACGCCTCCATTCTCCTGCCCTTTCTGATCTATCTTAATATGCAGTAGAGACAGCTGTCCATCATCTCCACCACTGGCCAATGAGATAATATTTTCCTCCATTTGCCTCATCTCTCTCCTAGGTGATAAAGCAAGCGTATTGACTCCACTTTGATGGACAGGTATGGAAAAGAACGGGGCTGATGGACCTGAAGCACAGACAGGGTAAATTGTTATTAGCATACACATATTGTAGAGTTCTATAACCAGTTTCAAGCCTGATGGCACCCAAAACTACGGGTTCTGACATGGATTCAGTCGGTTTTTTATGCTCTTGGGTTTGTAATCAATTTAAAATTCTTTTTTAATTTTATGGAAACAGACATACTCCATCTTTTGAGTCTTTAAGATTCTTAAATAAAAAAAATTATAATAAGCACATTTTCAGGGACAGGTAGGGAACAACATAAATAAAGACAGATTTTTTTATTTCTGAGTGAACAATCCCTTTTAACATATTATATTACAAATGCGAACAAAACATAAATAATTTAAGTTCTTCTTAACTAAAGCATAACAAGCACACACAGTTATACAAACATAAAAAAAATCATCACGTTATTTAAAAAAAAAAAAAACACACAAGTGTTTATGTTCTGGTGTATGTATGACTCACCCTGCCAGCTGACACTAGCCTTACTGTTCAAAACTGCTGTTAAATCCCACACAGATATACAACCATCTGTAGTGCCACTGAACAGCAACAAAAGCCTGAGACAGAAAGAGGCCAAAGGAAAATAAGTCTAAGAAATTTTTAAATATGGAATAAGTGTTTTATAAATGTACAGCATGTCCTTACTTTCTGTCCTGGGAGTCCTCCAGCTTGTAGGTGGCGACGCTGAGCACACACCTCTGATGGTAAAAAGACTCCCAAAGCATGTCAACACTCCTACTGCTCTCAGTCACGCAGAAAAGCCTACAATTCAAAACACACACAGTCTCAATACATTAATCATAGGAAGTAAAAACATTAAACATTTTTTATGAAACTCATTTAAATTCATATGTTCATAATCTCAAACCAAGTTACCTTACTGCACCATCACTACAGCCCAGAGCCAGTAAGACACAATCAGTCCCATTTTGCACCACAGCCATAGACATGTACCTGCAAACACGAGAAAGCATTTGCACAATAAAATCATAATGTAATCTCTCTGTAAGAAAATCACAATTACAATGGGGAGGGGGTACATTGTATTGTCCGCCCTCTGGTGGTTAGAAATGTTCAAAACAGCTGCAACCAACCATCAAACAACATTGGACCCAATTGACTTTCATTGTATAGTCAAGAAAAAAACAACACCGAAACATTTTTCAAAATATCTTCTGTGTTATACGGAAGAAAGATTTCTTTTTGGGTCAACGATCCCTTTAAGATAATAAAAATAACTTTTCAAACTTATCTCTAGATCCAAAGTTGTAAAGTAGAGAGTATTTTAACATATACATTCACAAACACACATGCACCTTGTCTCTGGGTTCATTTTGACAGTCTTGTGTCGGTTCCGCTTCCGTTCCCACTGTTCATCCAATCGATGGCCAGCTATCTGAGTGACCTGACAGATTGGCTGACTCTGCTGCTCATCCAAATGCATCAGGAGCCGGTAACACTGCAGCTGGGCCCGGCCACCCACAGAGAACACCAAAGAAGAGAGAGAGGAGGTATCTGTCACGTCATCTCTCCCTTTTTCATTAGTTTCTCCTCTTCTGATTGCAGCCAGAGCACGAACATTTGAGATATGGTCCGTTAGAACTGAAAGCAACTTAACAGTTCCACTCTGTGGACTGATGGCAAGTACACCTACTGTGGTATCCTCCCCTCCGGTAACAAAAACTTCCCAAAGTTCTGACAACTGTCCAGTCTTCGTCAGACTACCAAGGTGGCAAACACAGCTGATGCCTCGTCCATGTAGCCCCTCTTTCAGGGTGTGTGCATTCACATCGGTTTCTGTTGATGCTAATGAACGTGATACCATGACAGCACCATGCTTGATAAACAGAAGGGTACCTTGTCCAAGTGTATGTGCTTGAGGATCTGTGTCCATGTTTATTGGGTGTTTGTAGGCCCAGGATCGATGGCCGCCTCCACAGGCAACTGATAAAAGCTTCTCTTGTCTGTGAGGGTCCCATATAACGAAGTGGACCGAGTGGAAGCCAACCATTACAAACCGAGTTTCGGCTACGATTGCACTCTCTTGATCGATCTTCCTCTTCTCAGTTCTCTCATTCAGCAACTTTCCCTGTACCTCTAGTCCATCCAAGCCCAGAAACAGAACTTTCTCTATCCACTCCATGCCTTTGCAGGCCCGTTGAACTCTACGCACCTTCAGAATATTTTCTTCAACAGTTAGTATTCTTACAGATCCATCTCGACCTGTACTGTAACATAAGTCTTGATATTCACACACAGAAGTCACACCTTGCTTTCCATGGACTCCATAAAGGGTACTGATGGAAGACAGAGGACCACCATGGTCTGTTTGCTTGTTTTCAGTTTCTTGATCTTGTAAGTCCATTCTTCTTTCTCCACCTTCATTTCTTCTGTCATTCTCTCCTCTTTCAGTGTAGAGCAGTAGTGACCCTCTCCGGTCACCACACAGGCACAACCCCTTTCTCTGGGACAAGGTAACTGCAGCAGTCAGCCAGCGTTTGGCACAGGGTGGCAGCAGGAATGGAAGAAGAGTTTCCTCTTTCATATGCAGGCCCGATTCATCCTCTATCACTTTTATTGTCCATCGATAAACCAGTCCCTCAGAGCCCGATGCAAGAAGACACCACCTCCAGGACCCTTCAAACAGTCCCTTGACCCAAAGTACAGAGTGAACTTTACCCTCACCAGCTCTTAGCAAGACTCCCACACCTGGCTGCCCTACAAGAAACACCTGGACACCTCCTTTCAGATTACCCACTACACACACCCACACAATGCAATCTGAATTCTGGACTTGGATGCTTGTGATCTCCATTACACAATAGGACTGGAATTCTGCTCCCCCTTGCCAAATTACATCCCAGGTGTCACCCTGACTAAGGCACACCTCTCCTTGATCAGTACAGACCAGAACTGTATACAGTTCACCCTCACCCAGTAATCGGACCACTTTGGGACAACCCTGCCCTTTAAACCCCAGATCCAGCTGAGTCTCTGCCTTAGTTTTCTTACTGTCTTTCTTCTCCTTTGCCACTCTCCATACTCTTACCCCACCATCTGCACCTCCAGTAGCCATCCATCCCTCCTTACAGCCTATACTTCTCTTGCTGACAGCCAGAGCCCTCACTCCACCTGACCTATGCCCTCTAAATGTATGCCCAACCTTTCCTTCACCTCCCCATTCCCAGAGCAGGCATGCTCCATCTTCTCCTGCACTGAATACACGGTTTGGCGCAAGCCTGACACAGAAGACCCGCGCCTGGTGCCCATAAAGCACTCGAAGACATGTTGGGGATTCCTCTCCACAGCCTGAATCTCCACCCAATGTGCCGACGCTCCACAAACGAACACTGCGGTCATCTGAGGCAGAAGCCAGCCACCCAGATTTCTGGAGGTAGCAAAGGCTGAAAATGACTCCACTGTGGCCCAACAGGCGTCTCTCTACCTGGGACTGGCCATCAGGTTTGGTCCCTGTGGGCCTCCACAGCACAAGCTGATTGAATACAGTCCCACCTACCAGCACTAAAGAGTCCCAATTTGGACCGATCATAAGTGCTGAGTAGAGAAGACAGGACTCTACGCAGGAGTAGAAGGAGAGAACATTACCAGTTTCTGCATCTAAGAGCAGCACAGCATTGTGAGCCAAGGCTATGCCTAACAGTGGGTGGGGTTGTCCTTTCAGCCAATGAATGTCCAGCACCCAGTCTTGAAGCTCCAAGAGAGGACCAATGAGCTTTAGGCATCGTCTTCCAGTATTGAAGCTGACAAGCCGAACTCCTTTTCCTCCAAAAACAATGATGTCCTCCTTGTCGTTGTCCAAAACAGAACTTTCACATGAGATTACATTGTTGAACTGTCTCTCTCCAAACGGACATTTTCTACTAGGTCGTATACCATGGATACGGTAATTATGGAGAACATTTAAAGATGTACATTCTTTAGGAGATGCCTGAAGACTGTACACAGAGAGGATTGGTCCCTCACCTACAAAATGACACAATTAACAGGAAAGAATATCAAATTAATATGTTATTAATATAAATATGTTCATAGAGATAATACACAAATACAATTATGGATATTGAGAGACATTTGTGCATTTCCCAAACACAAGGAAATTCAGCAGAAGAAGATAACACAACCCCTCTTTGCTAGGATACAGAACTTAGCCTATTTAACTCTTCCAGCAGAAAAACCACCTCAAAATTGGCCCATGAGTCATAGCCTGCATACTTTATTCCAAAATGGATTTTTAGCTTGATGTTTTGCTACCTGTTCATTAAAAGAATGAATGTCATTCACCTGTCAGCAGTAAGTCCTCCCCAAGGAATTCCAGCGCAGTCACTGGAGCAACAAGCACAGTGCTCTTCATCACAGCAGACTCTACAGGAGATGCCATCTCAAGAGGTCTGAACGGCAGGCTGAAGACTTCTGGAGCACAACAAAAACATCACAGCATTATTCACTATTATCAAGTAAATGAAACTGAATTCAATGCATACTGTTTGCAATGGCATTTACTATCCACCTTTTTCCTAACAAACCTACTGCGGAGAAGTTCCACTCAAAAAGACTGAAACGAATCATACAGATGTGCAACAAATAATTCTTATCCGTCAGTTTGACTGAATGAGCTGTATATCTTCTTCCATGTTCTATTTTCAAACAGCAGGAGAACAAAATAAAGCTTGGTATTTTAATGTGACATGGTAAAATAACAATATCTATAGCTCTATAGAGCTCTTTTCAGTCCACTGCATTCTTCTCCTCCTGATTATTTTCTTTTTTCCTTTCCATTCTGCTGTAACAATATGAAAAAAGACAACATATACTGTGCATTTGTGGTGTGCTCTCCCAATTTATTTTACAATATATCCCATGAATAATTCACTGGAATGCACTAAGAATATCAAATTTTTATCCCCAAATCTTCACAACTCTTTCCAGGTTTGTTTTTCACACGGATGCTTTAAAATGTAATTGTGTTCTCATTATACTTCTAATCCCTAATAGCAGTGTTTACTAGAAGGTTTCTAAAGAAGGTAAATACAATATTTGTTATCTATCTATATGGAAATCACTTTGAAATATTATCACTCAATGTTAATTAAAAAAAATTTTTATGTTGA
>NW_015538026.1:1595144-1601033 GCF_001515605.1 Sinocyclocheilus anshuiensis | reverse complement strand
TATATATATATATATATATATATATATATGTGTGTGTGTGTGTGTGTGTGTGTGTGTGTACATATATATGATTATTATTACTTATATATGCTTTTACACTTTTAAATATCCTCATAATGGTTGATGCTGGGCTCACAAAGGAACAATTTCTGAGCTATTAATTAATTAAACATTAAAATATAAAATTAAAATGAATCATTTAAAAAACATTCTAATAAATAAATAAATATATCTAATGCCATGCAATCCTGAATCATCCATATTTCTGTGGGATGAAAATACATTATAAACTAGAAAAAATATTTTAGAAAAAAAATATACAAATCCCACACACTTCTGAAACTTGAATCACATTAGTATTGTATTTGATTAAAAAACATATTAGAAAAATATAATTAAATTTTTAAATTAAATATTGTATTAAAATGTTTTGTGATGTTGTGCTGGGGGTTTATATATTTTTTTTTCTGAATAAAAACAATCATAACAAAACCTTGACTAAAAAAATATGAAATGTTATTATGTTTACCCGCATGCCATTTGACTTACCTAACATCAGAGAACCATGAACATGTGAATGTATGGTTAAATAACTTTAAAAATCTCAGGGGTACTACAAATAAATACTTAAGGTCAAAGCGGTTCGGTTGACAAAAAAAATCCCTGATCTGGATTATTAAGGGGATGTCATGTAAACAAACACCATTGTTTGTATAATTTAGCTCAAGACCCTGTTGGAAAATTCATATTATAAAACGGATAGTTCCGGTCCTTGATTCTGATTGGTTGAGCCGCGTTGTTTACTCCTGTGTTGCTTGGCAACCACTTTGTTGGAACCACAACTGTTTCTGAGGAACTACATTGTTTGGTGAAAGAATACTGTTTTTATTTATATCATTACACTTTTTATTTGCTCTGTTTTATTCTTACTACCCTTACTACGTATATGGAATAACCGTTTTATAAAAGCAATAAGCCCCATGAAGCCGTGGTTTTTATAACAGCTAAGGGGCTGTTCGCTTGGCGTCGTGCCTAACAACGCCCCTTAGCTGTTATAAATTCACTGTAAACCACGGCTTCTTGGGGCTTATTGCTTTATTAAACTGGTTGTTGTGTTTTGGAACATGACAGTTGGTTTATAACTTTTCTGAGACAATTACAAAATGCCCCAATCATTACCTGCTCTAAATAACTTACTATTGAAATGACCAGCTAATATGTTCCAAAGGACTTCTATAAAGTGTTTTTTTTTCTACCAAGGATCTACCCATTTATTAAAAGAATGAACGTAAGTAAGTCATCTGTCAACAGGACACGGCTACCATAAAAAGAAATTTCTAGCAGCATGTTTCTCATCGTAACAACAACCCTATCAAGTTCAGTTTGACTTACGCGTCCCCTGTAGAGATCGTGTCTTTATTTTGAGGAGGAGGTGAAATGGAAAAGTGATGTATTTTCTTTCATAGCAGTTCCAGCATGTTTTGTGCTGCATGCGTGTTCTCGCTTCCTCGTTGACATCGCTCGGCGTCCAATCGCGGTGCTCAATACTGCACAGACCGCACCACGCTCGCGATCAATTGGATGAAACGAGTCCTGCGCTTTGTACTGTTAAAACGCGTAGATTTGTGAATTTTGCCTGATGCACAAACCATATGTATTGAGCGGATCTCATGAGAATGGCATACAAATCATATAAAATGCACAAACCAGTGAACTGCTTTTCTTACGCCCGGAGCGTCATTTTGCGTGTCCCCAGTCTGTTGTTTAAATTTCTTACGGACCACTTAATCCCAGGGGGTGGGGAGAAAGTGTCATATTTTCGGGATAAAATCGTCAGACTGATGATTGCATGTAAGTAGGGTCAATATAAATAATATAATATCAGTTTGTCATAAGGTGTTGTGTAAATGCATGAGAGATTAATTAAGAACAGTGAGTTCAAGCTGTAGTCATAAATCCCAGCTCAGGTTCACTACTGTAGTGCGATGCTCGGGTTTAGCGCTGTGGCTAACGAGACCAGCGGATCCATAATAATAGTAATAATAATAGAATGCAGCCTGTTCCACCTGCGTCTGAATTATTTGGCGATTTGAAGGCTTGTTTCTTCTTTGTTCATTCTTGCATTTAATAGCGATGCGATTCGAGTCTGACCGCTGCAATGAGCCGGTTGAACTAGTCTAGTTCACAAAACCGGACCGAGCGATTCGTTCTCGAAACGAACTGAATTAGTCGAGAACCGATGAGTGAGTTGATATTGAAAACATTTGGAGAGAAACGAAGATTTTGGTTAAATTACTTTAATATTAAATAGCAGAATTGTTACAAATAATACTTTGTATTTTGACAGAAGTATCAACATACGAAACAGTTGGTTTTAATAAATATAATTTACCAAATGCAAAAAAAAGTGCAAAAACTTTTCAGCCAAGACATGTAAACGAATGTTATAATAATGTAAATACACATTATAGCATATATATATATATTTTCTCTCTCTCTCTCTCTCTCTCTCTCTCTCTCTCTCTATATATATATATTAGGCCTATATATATTATTAGCTGCAATGTTTGTAACAAACTTAGACAAATGAAATTACAATAAACACCTTTATCAACAACTCGGAATCGTAATCGCAAAATAAATAAATAACAGCAATAACTATGTTTTAATGACGACGATGTAGAGTAATTGCTGAACTGTTTTTATCACAGGTTCTTTGAAACGAACTATTCAAAAGAACCGATTCTCAGAACTCAATTTATGGAGCACATGAGGCTTTTCACCCGAAGATCAAATGTCTCAATTCTTAAATCTAAAAATCTAAAACAGCAATTATTCCCTTCATTTTGCTTTCTGTCTGCTGAATTACAGACTCCACATGTGTGCCAGGTGACCACTTGCGCATTAGGTGGACCCCAGATGCATTTCCGTTGAACACTGACGATGAAGCGGTTTACCTGCATCCAGAGTTTAACATATCACTGCATCTGAAACTCTGGAAGTGTACTGCACACATGACGGCACCAAATCAACCTCATCTTCCTGTAATGCTGGAGTGTAAAACTCAAAAACTGACACTGTGATACTGCAAATATTTACATGTAAAACTAGACCATGTTTTCAAACTAGATTGTTCTGTTGAAAATAAAAATAGTGCGATACTTTGTAGATTTTCTATAAATGAAGTAACACATCGAACCTCAGTATAAAGCCTTCTTACTCAGTCACACACAAATACACTCATGCTGACCACCATGACGTACCGCATGCCAAACTTCACTCTGGAGCAGAAGCTCTTCCTGCTTCGGAGAATCCATGCGGTGGTGGACACAGTCCAGGACTTTCGGAAAGACACCAACACTACTGTGCACCGGAACGCTGTATGGGCCGAGCTGGCTCAGACCTTCAATGCGTCGTTCCCTAGTCGACCCCCCAGCAGCATCGGGTCTCTAAAGACGCTGTGGAAACGCCTGAAGGTGGAATGTCGTGTAGCGCTGCAGAAGCGACAGGAACAGCAGGCAGCTGGGCTTCCTGTGTCTGCCCTCACGCAGGTAAATTGAAGTCTTTCTAATGCTTCTATAATTCAGTTATATGCTTTGGAAAATTCCAGTAACACAATGTGGTTGTGTGTGGTTCTTGTCAGGTGCAGAGAGAAGTGATTGCCCTGGTACCAAACCTGATCTCCTGTCTGGAGGAGGTAGACGGAGATGGCAGCTATAGCTCGGTTAGGGGTGGCTCACCTGGAGCAGGTAATTAATAGTCATGTCATCTCTATTACAGGATGAAATACTACCACTCTTCCCAGCTGTCAGCTCTGTAATTATACAAGGAAGGAGATTAATTGTGTCATTCTCTCTCTTGTAGTGATGGGGCTTTCAGGCACTAATGGGAGTGAGCATGAAGATGCTGACCACAGTCAAAATGATGTAAGACTGAAATCAGCCTTGCGAAAGTACCTCTTAAGCTAAACGTTTTCTTTTGTATTGCAGATTTTATTTAAAAAATATAATTAAATCTCTTATGGCATGGAAAGTGTACTTGCTCACACCTTTACGTTGTAATGTGAATTGTTACTAGGTTAACAATTTACATGTAATAAACACAGGAAATGTGGTTAATTTGCCATGCTGGTGAAAATGTAATATTTATATATTTATTAATTCCTCAAAGAATCCTGAAAAAAAAATGTATCACAGTTTTCACAAAAAAATATTAAGCAGCACAACTGTTTCTATCATTGATAATAATAAGAAATGTTTATTTAAATGATTTCTGAAGGATCATGTGACACTGAAGGCTGAAATAATGGCTGCTGAAAATTCAACTTTGCATCACAGGAATAAATGACGTTGTAATAATATTTCACAATTGTACTGTTTTTTTTTTACTGTACTTTTAATCAAATAAATGCAGCCTTGGTGAACATAAGAGACATCTTTTAAAAACATTAAGAAAATCTTGTATTATAGCTCCTATCCATAAAACATACAATTAATTTTGCTGTTAATTATAAAGCTGGTAATTATATAATATTCGGTATTCCACACACTAGACACATACATTTTCACTGGTGTTGCAATGCACATTTCATGTGTTTACTGCATGTACAATACATGCATATTCTCAATACAACGTGCCTTTTTGAACCTTATTACATAAATGTACAGCAGTTAAGATGCTATCAAACTTCCTTTTTTTTACAGGAAGTAGACAGCAAGGAGAATTTGGCTATTGAACTTGGATTGGTCTCACCAACTCACCTACCTGTTAACTCTGGGATTCCTCCTGGCACTGCCTCCTCTCCTCTCCACTCACATTCAGTCTCTTCCAGGTCCAGCCGTCCGTCCCTCATCTACCCAACCCATGCAGGAAGCACCTCAGGGCTGGGATCAGGGACTAGGGGTGCAAACTTTGATACCCCACACAGAGAGCCTGCAGTGCCACATGCTCCTGCCAGAGGAGCAGTTGAGAATTCATTACTGCCAATGGACTCTTATACCTCAAACTCAAAATGGGAGGCACGTCGACAGGAACTGTTTGAGCTGGAGCATCAGCAGACGATGAGTCTGTTACTGCTGCAGCAGTGTGTGTGGGTGGAGAAGAGGAAAGCAGTGAGACAGAAAGAGAAGGCAGCACGGGCCAAGAAGAGATATTATCAAGCCAAACTACGGAAGATCGGCACAGATCATCCACCTTCCAGTACTGACAGTGAGGATAACGAACATCTACAGACGTAAACTCGGATGTTTATGACGTTTTAGCTATGTTTGCTTTCTTTTTGAAAGTCATTTTTTATTCTAGCAATGCTGTTTATTTATAAAACAATATATTTTTTATTGTGGACTAAACTTAATTGGTGTTTAGGAATGTACCATGTGTATCATATCGAGGGGGGAATTCGCTCGAGCAGTTTTGCCTCTGTAGTGGACATTATATTTTAGTGAATTTCTCTGAGACCTCACATGTCACAGGTTTAAGTCTGGATGTCCTGTACAGAGCACATTCAGGGCTTTCCAGAGATACCACATGATTGGATGTTTCACCATGACCACTCCCTCTCCTTGGTTTTTAAAAATGGCTGACATTAATTTAGTGATAAAATTGTACATCCTTATGGAAATATGAAATTATTTTGTAATTATAATTTAAATCTGATTAATTTTCAAATTGTTTGTCATAAATCAACATCTCAGGAAAATGTTATGGGGTTTCAAATCAAAATATGACTTCTTGTTATGAAACAGGACATCATTTCATACATGTCCACTGTAGAGGACACCAGGACTAAAAGCATGTTTATTATACATTTTGGGAGACAAAAGAATTGAATAGGAAAACAAATTATATATCAATATTCTTATGAAATATTAGATATTATTATGAAAATCT
>NW_015538026.1:1581834-1594140 GCF_001515605.1 Sinocyclocheilus anshuiensis | reverse complement strand
TTTCATACTGATCCTCTGTAGAGGACTCCAGGACTAAAAGCATGATTATTACACAGTTTGGGAGACAAAACAATTGAATAGGAAAATAAATTATATATCAATATTCTTATGAAATATTAGATATTATTATGAAAATCTGGCCAATTACTACTCCCATTATTACACTTCTTTTTTCAACATGCTGTCCCAACAGCACTTTAATATGCAAATTAGATACAGTGTATAGATAACATTGTGCTTAATGGGAAAACCAGTTTATGGAATTTGTACACACATACTGCATAAAGCAAAATGGTATATCAAATCATTTTGTTATATATTTTATAACATAGTTGAGAACCATCCTTAAACAAAGTTAGTTATAAAAAAATCCTGAAACCTAAAAATTGATTGGTGATTTAAAAAAAATTCCCATTGTTTTTGCCTTTTCATGTCTACTCTTGTCATTTTATTTTTAGAAAAACTGAGTCCTGGTGTCCTCTACAGAGGACATAGCATAACTTATGAATAAAATATAATTTTTCAAAAATGTTATTTTACCATTTTTCTCTTATGCTCTAAACAATGTAATGACATGAAAAAATACTAAATTCACAAAGCTTTTTATTTCTGGTTCTCAGGAGGCTATGGAGGGGGGAATTCACTCAAGCAGGCTTTGTTCCAATAGCCAATAAAAATCTAATTTCCTTTCATACTCTCTCTCGACACTGATGATGCGTTCCATTCAATCAAAAGTGGGATAGTTAAAGGGATAGTTCATCTGAAAATGAAAATTCATAATTTACTAACCCTCATATCGCTCCAAACGGTGACTTACTTTCTTCTGAGGAACACAAAAGATATTTTGAAAAATGCCTCGGTGTTTATTTTGTCCATGCAATAGGAGTAAATGGGTTCAGTGTTGTTTTTAACCCCATTGACTTTCATTGTATGGAAAACAGTTGAGATATTTCTCAAAATATCTTCTTTTGGGTTCCGCAGAAGAAAGCAAGTCATACATGTTTGGAGCGACATAAGGAGAAGTAAATGACAACAAAATGTTCTTTTTTTTGGTGAACTGTCCCTTTAAAGGCGCTCCATTGTCCGACAGACTTGGATTATGACATATAAATACATAAAGGGGCAGTTGTGGCCTAATGGTTAGAGAGTCAGACTTGTAACCCAAAGGTCGTGGGTTTGAGTCTCAGTACCAGCAGGGATTGTAGGTGGGGGGAGTGAATGTACAGCGCTCTCTTCTATACAATACCACAACTGATGTGAGACCCTTGTGCAAGGCACCCCCAACTGCTCCCCAGGCACCACAGCAAATGGATGGGTTAAATGCAGAGCACAAATTCTGAGTATGGGACACCTAAAGAATCAAATGGTAATACTAACGTTAGCGTTGCAATTGTCAACAAAGCCTTCTAGAATCCAATTTGCAGAGGATAAACAGTGCTATGCAATGCTAGCATTTTACATGAGCAAAATTGTCAACATAAAAGCTCATTTACCATTTTTTACAAGCCTGTAAGACTTATTATAATGTAAATGTAATTACGTTGACCTGTTTATGAATTTAATTTGCTCAGAAGAGTGAATGTTTATCATGCACTGTGTAAGTCTCTCTGGGTCTCATGTTTGAGTGATATCATATAACCAAAACAACCGAAAATCTTATGTTATGGAAGTTTTCCAAATGGGAAATTGGAGTGCAATGATCGAACAGGTCCATCTAGTGCATGTTTACAATGGAAAAGCAGAGCACGAGTTCTGTGTGAACAGCCCAAAACCCTCACACAGTCAGGCCAGAATTGAGCAGTGAGGAGATATTTAGTCCTGATACTTGTGCTTGATGAGAAGAGGAAATGAACTGAAATGAGATTTCTAATGTTACTGTATAGCATTTTAATTTAATGTGTGTGGGTCAAATCAAGGATTGATTAAGGTTCTCCAAGGCCCCCATTTGATGGCATTTACATTACAATGTAAATAGCATCAAACATTACACTACAAATTACTGTAGATTAATTAATTAGAAAGAGCACACCATGTATGGAAAACATTTCAGGGGTCATTGACAGTCCATAATCTATCCTTGGATTCAACTCATCTGACTGTTTTAGGACAGTGTCTTCAGGACCAACCTTTGGATTCAGTTCACTGTAGCTCATTTATACTATGCAGGTTTTTTCAGGTAAATAAGTGCTTCTCTTAAATTGACTTCCTACTCATGGAGTGGTTGAATTTATCTAAGTTCAGTGTTGTTCATTTACTTGTCTTAGTATACAGTGTTTGGGAACAGAGCCCTCTGTTCTTTTTCAAAATATGAAAAATCTTAAAGGTATCAAATGGAAATTCTGTCATTGTTTTCTTACCCTCATGATGTTCCAAACCTATATGTTCTATGTTGCAAGAAATAAAGTCGTAGAGGTTTGGAACAACATGAGGGTGAGTAAATGATGATGCTCTCATTGTTAGATGAACTGTCTTTTTACAACAGTTGACTGGAAATTGAGTGTGTAAACCAGTGAAACAGAATGTTAGACTGAATTAAACTAGTGAGAACCTTCCACTGTAAAAGCAGATTTAATATTTACAATTAGATGTAATTGCATTAGATTTGACTGAAATTTAGAAAGACGTGTAATGTGATGAACAAGTTACATTTTTTTTAACCAAAGAAGTGTTTGTTTTGAATAAAAAACATACAGAAGTGTGGTAGCAATAACTCTTTTATTGACGCCCGACGGGTCTCACTTTCATCTCTCATTGGTAGCAGATTTTTTTTTCTGAACACCCCCATAAGTAAAAGGGATACAACATGTCCCACAATAAACATGTTGAGCCATTATACATTCCCCTTTTCTCTCTCATTGTCTTCCACCACTCTCTCTCTCTCTGATGGACAGAGGACATTTCTTTTCCCAGAATGCATTTTGAACAGAAGAGAAGGGGGACATATCAGACGGTAGATGTACAAAAGTTTCACACATGAAACATTTGAAACAGATGAAATCTCACTCTTAGAAAAAAAAAAAAACCTCCCATATGCTCTTCTTCAGAAACATTCCAGCAACGATTATGGTAGAGAAATTAATTTCAATAAATATCAATAAAGAAAATAAATGAATTTAATGTCTGTACAAGATAAAGTTATGCAGTAATAAATAAAATATAAAACCATGAATAGAAAAATTACTGAAGCACTTTATGACAGGTAAGAGGTATAAAAGGGGTGACATAGGGCACTCTTTTTGGCAAAATTCATGATAATACTGTAAATGACTAAAGAGATAAAGTCATATGATGAAGCATGATTTCCCTTGATATTTTGAGATGCGCTTACCTTAATTGCTGAATTTAGCTAATTTTTCAATGTACCTTCCTCTGAAGCACTAAGATTATTTCATACTCCACAGAGACAATAATGATTGATATTTAGATATCCTCTCTTTGTTAGAAAAGAAATCAAAGGTGGATTAAATATTTTCTCCTGAATAGTTGATTTGGGGTCTTTGAGTAACACTTCCTAAAGCAATGTTTGAATTATGATAAGCCTGGATATGAAAGAGGTCTTAATTATGCTACAAAGTCTTGAATATGCTTGTAGGCTAGTTACACAAATGAATAATAGGTCTCTTCACACAGCTGCAACAAACACATGCTTCAATATTATTTCAGAGCAGTTTGGCCAAAAATATTCCAGAAACCGGACAGGCATTTCATATACAAGCATGAGTTTGTTGGAGTTTGTTGAAATGTGTTTAGACCAACCTAAAATCTTCCAATCAAGTCACCTGTCTGAAAACAATCCATTGATTGACAATCATTACGGTCCAAACATATCTTCTGTTTCATCATTCTTTACAATTACAATCACTGTCTCTGGAGTTTCCCACCAATCCTATGTTTGGGCCAATATCTTCTGCATTTACGCGGACCAATCCTTTTCTTCATAGACTCTCTCCGGTCTATCAGTGGGCGTGGCTTGTTGCATAAACACATGTTGGAATGGAAAGATTGGAGTGGGAATGTTTGGGACTGTTTTGGTTCGGAATGGGTTTGAAAATGTTTTTTTTTTTTATCCTACCCACTTAAACACATATCCACACAATCTTCAAAAACATCACTAGAGATTTTTCTTCTTTGATCTCTGATGAAAAAGATACAAAAAGTATAAAAATGTTCTGTACAGTTTTTTTCTCTCTCTCTCTCTCTGTGTGTCTCTGACCAGTCTTCTCAGCTGTTGGTCTGAAATCTGAGGTTTGTAGTTTGGATAAATGAAAATCATAGAAATCATCACCTTCTCTGGTCTGATTTCCTGTCTGTTCTCAGGAGGGTGACATCTCCAGCCCTCGATGAACAACTTCACTCTCACGTCCAACACACTTCCCAGGGTCAAGTAGGAGTCCTGATTGCTCCGGTTGGCTCTGTCCTGTGATTCTTGAGCCCATCTGCAGAGGTGCATTATGGGACTGTGAAGGAATCATCAAGATTGTCCATCACTTCTGTTAACTCTAAAAGGAGAAAAAAGAAAAAGACAGAACAGGAAAAATGTCAATAATGTCATCCTGTACATCATTTTTTTGAAGGGGCTCACTTAGTACTCTAGGTGAGATATATATGTATACAGATTGATTTTCATTTATTATATATTATGTATTGTTTATAACATCTTTATATTTTATGGAAATCTTGATCACTGAAAAATAATATAAAAAACAAACATTATAAAATATAATATAATAATAATATAAAAACATTCTAAACAATATGAATATATATACATATATACTTATTTATATATTCATATTGTTCAGAATGTTTTTTTTTAAATTTTATAACATTTTTAATGTTAAACAAAAAATAAAAATATCAACAACAAAAAAATAATTATTATTATTTATATTATTATTTATTAGGATTATTTTAATAAAAACTCTTAATTATTTGAATAATGTTATACCCACACATTATATATTATATTTTATAATTTATATATTTATATTGTTTCGTATGTTTTTATTTTTAATAGCAATTTTCATGTTTCATCACTTGCAAATAAAACAATTAAAATTAAAAAGCTAAAAAGTATTTTTTATTGTAGCTGTTGTAAACCACACAAAATTTGCAACTGATCACCATGCATTTTTCTGGATGGAAAAGAGCAGCTTTGACATTTTGTAACTGAACAGAACCAAGGATGAACATGAAACAAATGAGGAATGCAAAAGGTGACAAAACATGGGCTGGACTTACTCAGAGTCAGGTGATACTTCAGAGACGCTCTGAGAGGTCGCAGAGAGAGGAGGTGGGGAAGGGGAGGGGCCTGCCGAGGCAGAGACAGGGTTAGGGGGCGGGGTTAAGACAGAGGAGCTGAAGGAGGCGAGTATGGAGGAGAGAATATCCAGGTGTTCACTAGAGGGTGGGCGACTGGATGGAGCTCCGGGTGCAGCTGTAGATGGAGGGTACCTACATGGGGGGGCGGAGTCTAGGCGACCACGGCGAGAGGGCAGGGTTTCCTGGGGTTCCTCTGTGATTGGTGGAGGTGGTGAGGAGGGTGGGTGTGGCTCAGGGTGTGAGAGCTGTCGGGGTGGCAGGGTTCTCAGCCACTCCCTGCAGGGCTGTACTCCACCGTTAGATTCCAACTGCTCCCGGGACCGACTGCTCATAAGAGCCCCTCCGAGGTGCTCCCGAGAGGCC
This sequence comes from Sinocyclocheilus anshuiensis, assembly GCF_001515605.1. Taxonomy (NCBI): domain Eukaryota; kingdom Metazoa; phylum Chordata; class Actinopteri; order Cypriniformes; family Cyprinidae; genus Sinocyclocheilus; species Sinocyclocheilus anshuiensis. The sequence goes on along the minus strand of NW_015538026.1, from coordinate 1,588,455 downwards.
TGTTGCCTTGTTAGAGTGTTAAGCTGAGTTCTTGAACCACTTAACGAACCCTCTGCCCCCATTAAACCCACCATACCACCCCTGACCACCAGATCCTCCCTGGAGGCATGGATAGTGTGAACAGGGCCCAGCCTCTCTCTGGACCCACCCAGGGGTTCGGCACCAAGCTCGCGTCTTCTCGGCAACAGGTCGAGGTTGTCACGGGAACGCTGACGTCGCGCAAGTGAATCCAGGTGTTCGCGGGAAGAGTATCGGGAAGCAGGTTGGGACAGTGAGCCAGTTCCAGAGTACATACGACCGTAGGAAGCAGCTGGGACACCTCGGTGACCCAATGTGGAGGTCCTGTACCAAGACATCTCGCTGGGAGCGCGACCCCCGGCAGACAAGCCCTGCAGAGCAGGAGGGCATCCAAGACGATTCTTCAGGATTCCTGAGAAATTGATGAAGAGGGGTTTAGTATGGCTTTCTATGCACAGATATCAAAATTCTGGCTAATTGCAATAAGCCGATAACTATTTTCATGTAACGGATATAACTGATATAATTTATATTTCATTTTCAATTTATATTAAGTTATAATATTTTATTGCTATTTTATTTCTAAAATATTTTCTTAAAAACACAAATAAAAATACAATTATTTTATTTCTACATAAATTAAAAATACTATTACACTAAAAGCTCAAATCAGTTGTTGTGAATTTAGACATCACAACATTATAATGTAAGTGTCAGATGATGGAAAGTTCATCTTAAGAAAAAAATAAGCCAGTGAATAAAAAATGTTTAATATCGGTCAGTGTTATTGTAGTATCACTGAGATGCTGTTATAGTTTTAATTAATATTTTGAATTCGTTTTTTATTTTCTGTTGTTATTTGAATTTAATTTTTTTAGTTTAAGTAATTCATTAGTGTGTTTGCCACTTTTATTTGTTATTTTAAATATGTCAACATAGTTTTGTTAATATTTATTGCAGTTTTAGTTATTTTATTACATCAAGTTAAATTAATGAAAATAAATGTTGCCTTGGAACTTAGATGAAAAAAAACAAACAGTGTTTTTAATATTTAATTTTATTTCAGTTAATGTTTATTTTAAGTAATGATTTTTAAAAATGGTTTTAGTTGTAGTTTTACTATAACACCCCATGTTACTTCATTTGTTTTAAATGTTTTAAAAGTTTAAGTGGCGGCAGATGTCATCTAAATGTGAAAAGAGAAGGAATAAGTATGGACAATTAAATATTACAATGTATCGTTTTTGGTCAATATTGGGTAACATTTTGAATGAAAGTGTGCCTCACCCTTGCGGTGTCTGTGTGTGAATCCGTTCTCATCTCCGCTGGTCAGCGCTGCATCTGGTTGGTTGTTATTAGCTGCATCCTTGCTGTAGTCGCCCCCTAGTCGGCGCTCTGAGCCCCATTTCTGCAGTGAGTGCGCCTCGCAGCCTTCCAGCGCTGGCCAGTAGGAGAGCAGGTCATTGCCATCCAGATCTGACACATAAACAGTTCCATACACTAACAGTTGGGTTTATACACTAAAGTTTCTGCACTCCTTTGGCTTCAATACCAATGACATAGACAACTCCAACAATAATATTGGTAGTTTGGTACCTTTTCCACCATTGTGGGTGGGCTCTGTGAGTAAACGTTCGCTGTGACCAGTCCGTTTGAAGCGTCTCTGGATGCGTCCATGCAGGCGCACGTTGTCCTCGCTCTCTGATGATGGGATGGACAAACTCTGCTCCTCTTCCAGTGAGAGATCAGAATCTGAGTCTGAGTCCTCACCTGACAGACGGTCAGAAGAATAGGTAAACTAAATTACACAAATACTGACAAGACAAAGTCACAAACACTAGAATATTATAAGTAAAGAATGACTAGCGATCAGCTAAGGAGTGTGTGTAAGTGTGAATACGTACATGCATGCAGGTTATTGTGTGTTAGTGTACCTCCGTTGCGGTGAAACATTGCCACGTCCAGGTCAGTGGCCCCTGTGTGACCAAGAGTGTGCTCTAGAGTCTGCCGTGCCAAGAGATTCTCCCTGAGAAAAAATACAGGCTAAATTTCAGGATTTCAGTTTGCTACATACAGATACATACAGTAGGTAGTCGACCAAAATGGCAACAAATGTTTACATCTGTTTTCACCGTTCAGCATACAAATTATGTACAATGTAAAAAATGTAAATAAGAAAGTGATATACAATCTACAGTTGATATTGAACAGTATATTATCAGCATAAGAATTTGAGTGAATAGTTTACATCTACAAAACTTTACATTATTTGAAATTACATGAATTATATGAATTAACAATGAACATATTTTTACACATATTAACATAGTAATAACACAGTATTGTAAAAAAACATTGTTAGTTCATTAAACCTTTTAACAATTAAACTCCGCACACCTGACGACAATAGATAGGTGCGTAAGAGGCAAAGACCAACCAGGTCAAAAAACTAAAAAGCAAAAAACAAATCCCGCACACTATCTATGCAAAAAATATCAAAATATTTATTTACTACGTTTCGGTCGCATGACCTTCATCAGGAATTTTTTTAATTATTTTTTTTAGAAAAAAAAATTCCTGACGAAGGTCATGCGACCGAAACGTAGTCAATAAATTTTTTTATATTTTTTGCATAGTGTGCGGGATTTGTTTTTTGCTTTTTAGTTCATTAAACCTTAAAATGTAACCAATAAGTCTAACTTTTATTTCATGACCCTTCTTTATTTTAAAATGTGTTTAAATTGAGGTATAAATTGTTTAAAGAATTTTCAATCTCAAGTTAATGTGTTGATGTGTTGACAGACCTTGCACTGCTGACTGATGAGACGGTTGAAGTTCCGAGTGTGATCCGGTGTAATCCACTCTGCTCCAGCAGGGAGGCGCTGTTGTATGGGTTTTGGCCCTGTACACATACAGCAGGTTACAATTCCACATGCTTATTTTCACTCCGTGAAGTCAAATATGGGTTTGTGTTAAAGATGTGTATGTGGCTGTGCATGTAGTGGGGGTCATATGTTAATATGTATGTTTGTGTTCACTAACAGTAATCTGTGGAGGTCTGGGAGGTTCTTCACTGGGGCTTTTCTTGCCCAAACAGGCCAGTTTCCAGGCCTCTTGCACCTCAGAGTTCAGGAGAGTAAAAACTAACAGTACAGCCAATCCCTGAGACAGGTGAGTAGGAGAATAACATTATACTAGATGATATAAAACACAACTATCAAAGTGTACAGTGTAAAAAATGCAAAAATGACAAACTCAAGCACACAAACATACACAAAAGAAAGAGATGTGTAAGAGTCAGCACACACTTACCTGTACGCAACAGAGGACAATGAACAGGTAGTGGAACGCCAGGACACTGTTATTAACAGCCATAAGACCAAACAACCAAACACATGTACTCAATAATAACAGGAGGAAGGCACTGCGGATAGTAGAACTGAGAGATAGAGAGGGGAAAATAGAATAAAAGGAATGAATTTAGAATAAAGAGATGAAAAGTCATAAATTATGTGCTGAAAATTTGACACTCATGAATTGCATCTAGAAAAACATGCAGGGAAGAAGCACCATTATAACCAGTATAGCTTTTACAATTGTTGGAAAATATATAACAGTAAATATAATATAATATAATATAATCTGATTGTATTATACTAGTATAATTAAAATATTATAGTAACATAATATAAAATAATATTTTTTGGTTGGGGTGTAAAGAAAAAATGCTCACTTTGGATTTAAAATATCTTCTTTTCTTTTTAGCATAAGAAAAAAATTCATACAGGTTTGGAACAATTTGAAGGTGAGTAAATGATGATAGAATTAACATTTTTTTGGAGGTCACCTAAATAATATTCATGATGATAAGGTTTATAAGTTCCCCCTCCCATTTTCCATATTGAATGTTCCTGAAAACATGCATGTTGTACTCACATCACAGGCAGCTTCTTTATATCCTTCTGAGTGGGGTTACATGTCATACGCAGAACAATCAAAAACATCCCACCATTCATCTGTAAAACAGAGAGAGTTGCCAATGTAGATGATCATTACAGTACTAAATACATCCAAAACACAGAAAGAGAATTACAAAGACATATAAAAATTCTTTAAATGGTGCAAACAACACAAACACACTGAAGAGCACAATACCAGTATGACGACGCTAACTGGTCCCGCAAAGCTCCACATGAGCTTATCATACATGGAGATCCAGCAGAAATCTGCGTTGCCATAACCCTCTGGATCCAACCCGACCGCCAGCCCTGCAGCACACATACATGTCACAGAGCATATCTGCATGAAAGCACACATATATATGTGTGTGTGTGTGTGTGTGTGTGTGTGTACACACCTGTAATGATAGCAGGGACTCCCCAGCCAATAGCATAGTAGAATCTCATGGCTCCATAGTTGATGTTTCTTGCTTCTGTTTGCATACGGTAAATATGAAGAGCTTCCACAAAGAGCCACGCAAATGACGACATAAAGAAGTAATGCAGCAGAATTGCAACCACTGTGCACAGGAACTGTACCAATCAGAGAGAATCGGACAGAATGAACCAATTAGACAATAGAAAAGACAAAAACAGCATATTGCATGGATATGTATTTTTTTTAAAAACTATAGTTTTAAATAATATATTTATCCTACCTTAAAATAATGTTATATCAACCGAAGCTAACATTTAAAAGCTGACCCTCATTGTCTGATATAAGTAGCCATCATGTTCCCATAGTCTTCGTCGTGTATTGATGTTGTAACCCGCTGTCGGTGAGTCTAGTCTGTTCTAGTCAAGTCTGTTCATGTCAAGTCAAGTCTCGGATTATTGTTTGGATCACCTGTAAATAAACTGCACTTGGGTTCTTCACTACGCTCGCCTTCAGTGGACTGATTCGTTACAGAATACACGACCGCTAAAAAATGAACCCAGCAGTTTCATGTCTCCTCTGCCTGCGTCAGGGCGGCCGGGCTATAGAGGAGTATGTGGCCGATTTTTGTGAGGTACGTCACTTTGTGGATTTTAATGATGTGACCCTCAAAGACATTTTTCGTTTTGGTGTTGACTGTAAATAAACTGCACATGTGTTCTTCACTACGCTCGCCTTCAGTGGACTGATTCGTTAAAGAATACACGAGCCCCACAATGAACCCAGCAGTTTCACGCCTCCTCTGCCTTCGCCAAGGAAACCGGGCCATAGAGGATTACGTGGAGGACTTTTGTGGACTTTGTCACCAGGTGGATTTTAATGACGTGACCCTCAAAGAAATTTTTCTTTTTGGTGTCGATGAACCCCTTCGTTCAAGTTTGCCAGGGGTAACTATTTGTTGGTCACTGGAATGTTATATTGACTTTGTTCTGTTGTTGGCTGGGTCACCTCTTACTGTGGGAATTGCGGATGAGGAGCCCCGCAACTGTGCTGTACCCTCTGCACCAGAGCATACTCACATCCCGACTGTCTTGGCTGGTGTTGTTCACGTCATGCCAGTTATTCCAGAACCAGCTCACGTCATTGTTTGGGTCACCTGTAAATAAACTGCACTTGGGTTCTTCACTACGCTCGCCTTCAGTGGACTGATTCGTTACACTCTCAAAAAGATTATTTTAACCTAAGCAATGTGGCTAAGTATGTAAATACACATGATACTAAACACATGTTATTAAAGGCCAGACTTTAATGTTCAAAATGCAACATTCAGTTTGATACAGTATGTAACAGAGGACCCTGCTCTTTCTTTCTATTGTGTCCTTGGCCTAATAAAAGTGGGATACACTGTGGCCTATTGGTTTGCAACTGTGTTCTGACTTATTAAGATGTGGTGCTCTGTCAAGTGCTGTGAGTTCAGATCCAGCTCAAACCATTTCCTGATCTCATTCCCATAATTTCCTGAATGCTCTCTGCAGTACATGTCCAAAAAAGAGAATCTAAGCTCTAAAATCAATACACGCAAGCAAAGTCAATGTTTGAGAGAGAAGATGAATTATGAATGAACACATACTCTATCACATACACACTCACATCCCAGTACAGCTGTTGAAATGAATGTACTCAGCAGTAATAGGCTTTTAGTGTGAGTGGTTTGCACTCCTGAGAATAATGTCTGTTAAAAATGGTGTTAACCTGCGTTAGAAAGAGAACAAATGTGTGAGGGTCTGACTGAGGACGAGAGAGATACAGAGAGAGCGTCAGTATCAAGAAAAGTGTTTAATAATGTCTGGTTCCCAGCTCACTGTGTGGTATAAGTGGTTGCACTAATGGCTGAAATGTCAGTTTCTGAATGACAAATCATATTCAAGCTAGTGCTTTATCCTGACAATCAGCTCACTTTCTACTGAACTATTTATGATCTTTAATACCTGCTGTTACACTTGCCTTTATAAAAGATTTAAAATATGAAGTGGTCTCCAAACGTCTGAGACCACATTGAAAATCTGAGACTTTTTTAAAATTCAAAACAGAAAATAAAAAGCTATAAAGGATCTTGACCAAAAGGATCCAAAGCTATAGCATCCTGACATTTTAAAACAAAGAAAAATTATGAACTTATCATATGAAGTTTTTTACTATATATATATTATATATATATATATATATATA
>NW_015538026.1:1563112-1581624 GCF_001515605.1 Sinocyclocheilus anshuiensis | reverse complement strand
TATATGTTTACTTCTTGCATTGAATATTATTATAACATTATTATATTTAATATTATTATATATTTAAATAGACAATTTATTATATATTTTATATATTTAATTGTTACAAATTTGTGACTTTTGATTTATATTGTTTAAATCAACATTGTATTTCATCAACATAATATTATACAATGTAAAATAACTGTTTCTATTTTAATATGATTTAAAATGTAATGTATACCTGTGATGGCATAGCTGAATATTCAGCAGCCATTACTCCTGTCTTCAGTGTCACATGATCCTTTGGAAATCATTCTATTATGCTGATTATGATCAGTGTTGATTATTAACAGTTGTGCTGCTTAATATTTTTTTGGAAGCCATGATACATTTTCTTTCAGGATTCTTAATAAATAGAAAGTTAAAAAGAATCGCATTTATTTGAAATAGAAATGATATATTATATATCTTTATAATGAAAATTATAAATGTCTTTTCATGCTATTTATGATCAATTTAAAGCAGATTTATGTATGTATGTATTATATTTTGGATTCCAATCTACAAATAACAATGTACATTATTAAGCCCAAAGGAGACTACACAGATTATGTTTGTTTGTTTGTTGAAATGTTTTTGTCTTCATGCCCACCCAAACTTTCTTTGTCTATCTCACTAACCCACATTTAGATTCAGACACACACAGACATCTCTCTTCTCTGACCTGCTGTTCCGTCTGGTTGATGCCCAGCAGGTATGTGAGGTGAGAGAGTAGAGTAGCGGCAGCCATGTTGGAATGAATGCTGCGTTTGTTTGATTTCAGTCCCCTCAGGCACGATAAAACCACCACTGTTAGCAACAACGCCGCCATGGAAACTGAGAGCGAGGAGTACGTTACTATGGCGAGGGTCTCCAGGTCACCCTCTAACTGCTGCTTAGCAATCAGAGAGAGAGAGAGAGAGAAGGGAAAAGATATCAGCAACAGTGCTTGTGCTGAAGGAGATGTCACTATGGAACATCCTGTTGCTATGTAGTATTATGTTTTTGAAAAACCTAATAAATGTGAAGATTTTTGTAAAGAATAGCTTTTCAAATTATGTGGCCTTAATCATTCTTTGTTCTGTCTGTGTGTGTGTGCACATTACCTCTCTCTGTGAGCTGTCCATAAGGACTCCAAAGGTTCCCAGTCTGTGGCACTGACAGCGAACATGTGACGTGTTCCTATACACCACACTACAGTCCCTCACAGTCCAGCAGCCTCCTGCTGATACACTGAACACACACATTCAGAGCATTTACCAGTTAATCCTTACAATAAGTTCACCATTCAAAATCTGTAAAAAAAAAATGTATGTTTTTGAAAGAAATCAAATATGCTCACCAAAGCTACATTTATTTTATCAAAAATACAATGTAACAGTAATATTGTGAAATATTTTTACAATTTAAAATAATTGTTTTCTAATTTAATATAATTTATTCCTGTGACTACAAAGCTGAATTTTTCCTACATTTTTTTATTATTATAAATGTTAAAAACAGTTTTTGCTGTTTAATATTTTGTGGAAACCATGATAGATTATCATTAATGTATCACGGTAAGGGAGAAAAAAAATAAATAAATCAAAAGCGACAGTAGAGATTTCCATTTCAAATAAATGCTTTTTAAAATTCTTTCTATACATCAAAGAATAACTGAAAAAGGTATCACAGTTTCCATGAAAATATTAAGCAGTTTTATTAACTGTTTTAAACATTTTAAATAATAAGAACCATTATTAATAATTGACCACCAAATCAGCGCATTATAATGAAGTATTAAAGTCTTTGTAAAAGGCAATTCAGAGAATTGTTTCTAAACACATTATAAATGTTAGAAATGTATTGCTGAAAACACGTTACAAAGACTGTGATCTATATAGTACTGAATTGTGGAGTTAGACCGTTAAACAGTTTTTCCACCATTTTTGTGTTCAGGATTTTTTTGGACGGGCCTGAAATCATGTCTCGATTACGCACTGGAGCCACTGAGCATGGCCCCTCCCTTAACACTATAATAACTAGAGTGAAATAATAGCGATAAATAGTGACGTGTAGCCAAATATGGTGTTCCATACTCTGAATATGTGCTCTGCATTTAACCCATCCAACTGCGCACACACACAGCAGTGAGCAGTGAAACACACACACACTCACTGTGAACACACACCTGGAGCAGTGGGTAGCCATTTTTGCTGCAGCACCCGAAGAGCAGTTGGGGGTTCGGTGCCTTGCTCAAGGGTCTCACCATCATTCACTCCCCCCACCGACAATCCCAGCCGGCTTGAGACTCACAACCTTTGGGTTACAAGTCTAAATCTCTAACCATTAGGCCATGACTGCCCCACAAGCATCAGTAGTTCGCCCGCTCAATCACGTGTTACTGTCATTACCTTTAGTTACTACAGCCTACAGTTTGCTAGCTAGCTATGCTTTCGTCACGTAAATGCATATTATCTGGTTGCGATAATTTACAAAACAGCTCAGTCTCCTTATTAAAATGTTCTAAAAACGATGATCTTGTGATGATTAATTTTGTGAAGAGCCACCTTGATGGAGAGCTGAGGATCACCGCCTCTGCAGTGAACATTTTACACTGGATACTTTTACAAACTTTCATTGAGAGGCGGCAGCTTTCCCACAAGTGAGCTGCTTATTTTTTCAAGATTTTGATTTAGTTTGTGTTTTTTTTTATCATTCAAATTTGGTTGGGTAGTTAATAACACATTTTTCTGTGGTGTGACAAATTCAGAACACATATTTAATATTGCTTTACACAGACTTTAATTATTCCAAACGTTTGACCAGCAGTGTAATGTAATGGTTTGGTCAACCGATGGTGCTTTAAAAGTGGTTTTGTTTGTCCTCGAGACATGAAATTGAGTAAATAAAGACAGCGCACAGACTTACGGGCTGCTGTGATTCCACTGCACACACAGCGGTTTGCTGCGGTTGCTGGTCTCCAGAAGACGAAACTCCAGCAGGACCGGAGTGTCCAGAAAACCCTCCACGAATGTCTGGTTATTATACACAGAAACACTCACAACAGGCGAGTTCAACACAGGGTGCCTCGGCAACCTGCAGAGATGCGCACACATTGTTAGAAAGACAATCACACTCACATATGAGTGTGTATGTGACAATATGCACATTGTCAGACTCTCAAGTGATCCGTGTGTTGTTTATCTTTAGTTAAACACTTTCTAACCTGACACCACGGCGGTCTGTGTGGTATTTCGGGGGAAGTGCGGCCCCTAGGCTTCGATAAATGAGGAGGATGACAATGGAGACTGGTGCCTCTTGCAGTGACAAAGAACGCCGTGCTGTTGTTGCTTCTAATGTCTGATTGGCCAACAGGTTCCCAGGGCCAGCAGGAGATGGAGCTGAAACTAAACACACAGATTTATTGCTCAATGCTTTTAAGCCTGGTAAGTGGGCTTAAAGAATGTGTATATGTGAGACTTACAGAAGTTGCGCTGTGGCACTAGTGCAGTAGGGGGCAGCACAACATGTGTGTGAGCATCCCAAAGTGCTTGACCTCGGAACAGAGTACTGTGATACCGTGGAAACCGTCGTCGCACGTGTGTGTGGTTGTCAACGCGATCCAGAGTCAAGACTGCAAAATACAAACACACACACTGCATGAACTACAGGATTCTTTTAATAGATCAGTTTTTCTGCCGTAGGTGCACACTGCAGGTGTTAGTCTCACATTGATCTTTCTCAACTTCACCTCACACTGCACATGACAGATTATTTCCAATATTTACTTTTTCTCCAGAGTGGAAGTGCTATGCTTGTCGCATACAAAACTAATATTTACTGGACTGAAGCAACTTAATAAGCCACACATTATTTTATAAAAAAACAAAATATTAATTATAAATATGAGTAATATATTATAAGTAATATAATTATTATTAAGTATTATGCCCATCACAGTTAAAAAAAAGTGGTATTTGGTGCACAAGTAACACTTCATATTATGATCTGTACTTTCTTTGATGAACAAAGTTCAAAAGAACAGCATTTATTTGAAAGATAATTTTTTTATAATAATAATAATAATAATGTAAAAATCAATTAAATGAGTCCTTGTTGAATAAAAGTAATTACTTCTTTTGTATGTGTTTGTTGTGTATTGATGCTGACCGATGTTTGGGGCGACAAGTGCCACAGGATTGAGGTAGGTCTGTTTCATGTTCTGGGCGAGTATGCGGGTGTATTGCTCAAACAGATCGGCCAATCCCACCGCTCCAGTCTGACCTGAACTTTGACCCCTCCACAACGCAGCACTGCCCGGACTCAACAAAACACTACAGGCTCGCAACACATTCTGCAGATAGAGACAGAACAAAGTAAGACGTTAATCAACTAGTCTCAATAAAACTGGAATGTCAAATCTCCAGCTATTCATCGGTTCCCTAAGGTAATGCACACCTCATTGAAATGTGCATCCTGAGTGGCTGTCAAACCAAAGCCTGACTGGAGGCTCTCAAAGGTCAGGAGGTGAGACAGCAGCCGTTCGGCTATCTGAAGGTCATTTCCATAGAGACGGGTTGTTGCCTCTGTGACATCACGAAGCTGATGGGCCAGTTTTTTCTCAATGATGGTGTTGAGTTCTGTCTCATTTCTCTCTAACGCCTCCAGCTACACACACACACAATGAAAAAATGTTTATGTAATATAGACAAGCAGTTCCAATACTGTGTGCATGACTGTGTGAAAGTTATGGATCTTAGACCTGTTTCACACATCCTGTGTCGACATGAGCTATGCGTATTCAATTCATTTATGACAAATAAGCAGTTTGTAGCTACACTTTTGAGTTTTGGTTCAGTTTTGTGTAGAATAATGATTTTTGAAAGTTATATAAATGTAAGTATTTCATGAGTTATGTGATAATTCTCAAAGGCCATATGCTAAGAATCACTTCATAATGTATGGGCTTTATTAAGATAAATATCAGGGATGTTGGATGATTTTGTATTTTTTACATTGTTTTGGTCAATATTGAATATTAGAAATTGTGCATGCCCATTTCCCCCGGTTTTTTTTTTGTTTAGTTTTTTTATAATTAAATTAGCTTTGCTGTAATAACATGTCATACACAATTAAAATTAATCTTTTAAAATACACTAATAATTTAATAAGACTGTTAAAAGCAATCTTAAATCAAAATGTATATATATTTTTCATACAGCATATTTTAATGTTATAGTATCTAAATTAATGACAAAATGGCTAATTTGAGTAATTATCAAGTAAATTATCAGCCATGAAAATAATTATTGCCAATTATATAGAATTTTAATAATAATTTGACAAATTGAATAATCTTCGATGTAGTAAGCAAGAATTTTTTTCTGCAAAAAATAAAAAATAAATAATATGTATGAAACAGGCCTCATTACAGTAAATAGACAGTAAATGTGCAGGTATAGGTTCTCACGGCTGTGTTTAGCTCCACAAAAGGAGGAGAGGTGCAGTTGTACAGATCAGGGTCCAGCCATCCTCTCTCTCCATCACAGTGCCGAATCGCAGTTCCTTCGAAAACGATGAACTAATGCATTAGATGGACTTCAAAAAAGACACATGAAAGACGCAGATGTGAATATACACACTCACCTACTGATCCTTTGGGACAGGGGACAGCAGCAGGCAGGCTGAACTTTGTTCTGGGCCACCAGATTGCTGATGTTATGGTCTTCGGACAACCATCATAGATTACTAAGAAAAGCGGGTGAAGAAATAATTAACAAATATGGAGAGAACAAAGGATTAATGGTTGGATGGATGGGTACAGTATTTACCTTCACAGCCTGGTTGTGTGACCTCAGCAAATGGATTGTCACACATGTTACACTGTCTGCCAATCACGCCAGGTCGGCACTGGCACTGGCCACTCTCAGGGTCACATGACCTTAAGAAGGAGCCCACTGGGTAGCAGTCACATGGCAGGCAGATGTCACTGCCCCGCCGTCGGTAATGAAACTCCTGACACACACAAAAACATCCATAACTTATGCATTTACAACACAAACTGATAAAAATCACAAAGCATAGTGATTATAACATAATAGCTAAAATAATAAACAAAATTATTATATTTTTCAAAAGTCTGATAATGTCTCTAAAGTCTGTGTGTTCATGTTTTCCTTTGGGATTGGAGTGTAATATACGGACAATGAAAAGCCAGATATACAGCGTGAGAGTGAGCAAAGCTTTATTATAGCACCCCAGAGAGAGGAACACACTTCTCTTATCTTTTAATTACTCCTAAACACACACACACACACACACACGCACACACTAACCAATTAACACCTCCCAGACCAGCTATACTGTATGTACATTTATATGTGAACATGTGGTCATTCACTCCTAAAAATAGTACCAAATCAAAAGAACATGCTTGAATTACATGTTTGTTTTTGACTATAACCATTTAAAGAATAAAATGGAAAGGTATTAACTGTACATACTAGCAAAATGCATGTTTGTGAATACTGTATACAGGAAAACTGCAGAATAACACGCTGCTATTAAGAAGAGTTTGTGCAACTTCATAACCTAAAAAAAAGCCATTTTTATAGCTGTAGTTGTCCAAATGATGATTTCAATTTATAGATTGCCTTGGGTAGGCAATTTAGGTTTGCATCTGTAATGCAACATTTACAATTCCTATTCTCACTCATTTCCCCATTTTATTTGTGTACACTATATACTATATATTACATAGTATATTCTTTGAAAATAAAACAGCAAATAAAGTAAAGCTGGAAATGTGCCTAATAAATGTAAAATGCGTGTTTAAAAAAATGCATTGTAGATTCACCACAGGCTGTTCCTGAGAAACTCGTTTTTTACTCCCCTGAACCTCTGGTCAGGAACATGAAGTTTTCTCTGAGGAGCATAACACTCAGCATGTTTATGAAGCTGCTGGTTGTTGGAACAGCTTTTACTGTGTCTGAGACATACTGAGACAGTATGGCCGTGTTCCTATGGAGTGTATAGAGTAGACTTGTGCTTGCCTTGTCTTATGTTACAGGAACCCTCTAAGAGGGTTTAGGTATCTAAGCTTGCAGACATCTTTTCTTACATTGCCACAGTTCACACCAAACAAGTTCAAATACAGATTTAACATTGAAAATAATAACGAATTTTTCTTGAGCACCAAGTCAGCATATTAGAGTGATTTCTCGTGGATCATGTGACACTGAAGACTGGAGTAATGGCTTTCAAAAAATTCAGCTTTGCCATCACATAAATAAATTACATTTCAAAATATGCAATATAAATATAATATAAAATACTTTGATCAAATAAATGCAGCCTTGGTGAGCATAAGAGATGTTTTTCAAAAACATTTAAAAAATCTTCCCAATCCTATACTTTCAAACGGTAATATATATATCTAACATGAATCTGAGATTTTTTTTTTATTATTATTATTTTTTGGATGACCTATTCATTTAACATACAGTATAAACAGTGTGCATGTACCTTGCAGTGGCAGTGTCCAGTGGTCTTATTGCAGTCCGTGTCAAAGCCTTTACTGGCTTCACAGTGGCAGGGTCCACATGTTGGGCTGCCCCACCAACCCCGAGGACACTGCTGCTCGACCCTTCAAACACACACACACACACACAGATTTGATTTGATCATATACTTATGTATCTAGGGCAGATCTGACATGGAGAGCGAGACAGTGCGACATAGAGAGAGATGGAGCCAACAGATAAAAGGGAGCAGATGAGATTGCCGATGTTGTAAAGGATTTGGCTGAGCGTGTGTGTGTTTGAGGTAGGGGTTGAATTAGGGTCACATGAGTCACAGTCTGTCGGTAAACTTAAGTCTACTTTCATCCGTTCAAAGCTAGCAAACCTTAAGCACACACGCACACATGCAGCTAAGCAGAACAAATGCATTATTAACATGAACAAAAACTTATTCGCCATACACATCCAGCCTTTCGGATAAGCTTGAACACTGGATTAGTGTGACAGAAAACTCTCACACATGCACACAAATTCAGTCGTAAATCTGAATGCATCAATAAAGTCTTTGTCCATTTCTCACTGATTATCATACTGGTACATTTGCTTGTCAATTTATTAGAGATTATAGTCAGAATAAAAGTAACTGGGCAACAGGACAAATGAGGTATGCAGTGGAAATCCTTTTTTTCTGTATTATTGTCTTGTTTCCCAGCAAAAACATAAAAATTATGTTTTCTTGAAAAACTAAATTGTGGAAAATAAAAAGACTTTTTTCCAGAGAATATAACTATTTTTCTTCTTTCAAGTATGTTAAGATATTGCTACTAAGCAGGACAAAAACAATATTTAAGAAAACATTTTTTTCAGTGCATGTAATGATTCAGTAGGGATGTGTGTGTGTGCATTTGTGCTCATGTAATTGTGCATACAAGTGGTGTGTATGAATGTGTACCTGTGTTGACAGTACTGTCCATAGTGATTGTCCTCACAGTCACAGATATATCCATGTGAGGAGCTGGGCTTCCTGTGACACTTTGCTTGATTTTCACATGGGTTCAGCTGACATGCAGCCATACAGCTTTTACCGTAGAATCCTGTATATGAAAAATGTAAACTGTTACAACACAATACTTTTTTTCAATGTTAAAGTACTTTCTCAGCCATTCTTAGGCTTATTTTACTGAAAAGTATAAACACTGTGACTGCTATCACAGAGTTGGCTCAACCAATGATATAAGTTTGGGGCGGGGCTATCTGTTTGACCGACCAATGACAGATAGAGGGAGTGTTCAGAGAGCAGTCTGTATACCAGAAAGAGTTCAAAAATGTCATTATATCTTGAAAAATCGAGTTTTCTGTGATCTTTTGAGATTCAGAGTTAAAAAAAAGATAAAAATAAATAAAACTTTATGACCGATCACATCAATTCAACCTTGACAGTCTGAGTGACACGTTTCAGTGTGAACTGTTTTGTGAACCTACAACAAATTAATGCATGATGAGGCAGTGTCAAATATACTGGATGTGACAGCAAATCTTTAGTCTGTTACTCATTTCAGGTGGCTTAAAGGAACAGAAGCAAAAAACCTGCCTGTTTAAAGAGTCAAAAGGCAAAATAAAACATGACTAACATTATAGATGGATCTCAGGGGGAAAAATAATGCAATAAAATTGTATGATAAAAAGAAATTCATCCTCAAAAATAAAATAAAAGATACACATGCCCCAATTAAACCTACAACAACAAAATATACTTGAGGGGAAAAACATCACACACCTCACATGCATATTGAATTTAAGGAACTGAAAGTATGTCACTCTCTATTCAAACCAACCAACAAAACAGCATAGCCTTGATCTCTCCTTTACTAGAGTCATATAGAAAAGCCTCCATCTGCATGACGACTGATCAAAAGACACAATACCCCCTTTTCTCTCTCTCGCTCTCTTTCAGCAGGGAGATGTTTGAACTACTGTGCAAAAGTGTGTGCAAACCCTATTAAGATGAATGAAAAAAGCTCACTAATCAGAAATAGAATGCAGGAATACAATCATATGTTCTTCTGATGAAGCCTTCCACTGCTTTGAATCCTTCAGAAGTCACTACAAGATTACCATAAAGTCCTCAGAAAAGAACAACTTTATTCAACAACACACATTCAACTAGCAGGCTGCAGTACTGAGACTTATTAAAACTGTTAAATTATGTATGGGAATCTAACAAACAACAGAGCAAGAAGGAGAGAGATATTTCTGTTCTTAAATTTAGGCACTCTTAACATTCTGTGTGTGAGGGAGACAGAGAGAGAGAGAGAGAGAGAGAGAGAGAGAGAGAGAGAGAGAGAGAGAGAGAGAGAGAGAGAGAGAGAGAGAGAGAGAGAGAGAGAGAGAGAGAGAGAGAGAGAGAGAGAGAGAGAGAGAGAGAGAGAGAGAGAGAGAGAGAGAGAGAGAGAGAGAGAGAGAGAGAGAGAGAGAGAGAGAGAGAGAGAGAGAGAGAGAGAGAGATGTTGTACGTGTGGGTTTACTCTACCAGGAGGAGGTCTGAGAAATTAATTCAGAGTTTATGAGGGGAGTCTTTGATTTCTCTTTCTGCACAGCACTATTAATAACACTGGGCTGATGCAACTCTAACGGCATGATAGTGAAGTGAACGAGTCTGTATCTTCATTTAGATGTGATGGGAGCTCTTACCAACACAAGCACTTGTAAATGTATATCATCATGTACTCTGTTTGGGTGAACTATCAAACTGTTAACAGAAACCACCGACATGCTCTATGTATTATTAATACACATATATACTGTACAGACGTCTGACACCACACTGAAAACTGAAAAAAAAAAAAAATACATTTGGGATTCAATAACCAATTTAGAAATAAGTAAAATTTTAGTATACTGAATGTTTTAAAACAAAAAGAAAGAAGAAAGTACAATTTTGTGCTTCTAAGTTTAATCGAATAAGTAAATTTGTGATTGATCATGTGAACTCCTTTGTGCAGACAGCAAGTTGTTCTTCTTCCACTGAAGCGCAAGCTGCTCTTTGGATCTTTCTCAAATCATGCTGGAGAACATGATCACCAATATTTCACAAACTTGTAAAGTTCATGCAGCTCGAGTGCTGCACCTTTTCATTAAAATATATAAATTGTAATGAAAAATGGCATTAAGTTAGAAGATAGATCTTCACTAGTGGTCTTAAACATTTGGACCCTATTGTATGTAAATTAAACATTTTAATTCTGTAGATTTTGTATCCAGTGATCATAATCCACATCTTACCTGGTTCACAAACACAGGTGTGTCGATCCCATTCATCGGTGCATTGGCTATGGGCGGGACAAGGGGAGGAGTTACACAGGTTGCCAACATTACAGCCAGTCTCCACCTTGATTGTTCTGGAAGGGCGGGGCAATGCAGGAGAATCAGGACGCACCCCCAGAC
This sequence comes from Sinocyclocheilus anshuiensis, assembly GCF_001515605.1. NCBI lineage: Eukaryota > Metazoa > Chordata > Actinopteri > Cypriniformes > Cyprinidae > Sinocyclocheilus > Sinocyclocheilus anshuiensis. The sequence continues at coordinate 1,570,657 of NW_015538026.1, read as the reverse complement.
GCACCCCCTGAGGACACATACCGGAACATACAGCACACATATATAAGTATGCATCCCAATCAATGACACATCATTGAAAAAAAAAAAACACTTTTTGATCAAATATATTTGATCAAAACCCTTGCTGAGTATCATAGACATCTTTAAAAAACACAAATAAAATGAATTATAATACAATTAAAATTATAATATTATTAATAAAATTAATAATAATAAAATTAATGTCCTTTTTTCTAATAAATTAAATGGAAATTATAATAAACACTATAAATGGGAATTTACTTGATAAATGCTTTGCTGACTGTACATTTGAAGGAACTTTAATATTATGTTTGTTAAGTTTTCATTAATTATTCAACTAATTGTCTGCTTGTTAAAATCTAATGATACCATTAGGAATTCATAACTACCAATAATTCATACATTAAAGAAGGCTGCAGAAGCAGAAGTGTGGTGAGCACAGTTGAGATCAACACAGGTTATTATAAAAAGAGAATACAAAAATGACTGAAAGTTACAGACGCACCTGAATGCAGCCACGTATCCCATTTTGCACCTCTCCTGACCCTAAAACTCCACCCACATGCAGGTGCTTCACCTTTACACCATTAATCTCATTCCCAACAATGACTGTTCCCTGTGACAGAGAGAGATTTGAAGAGAGGCAGAGAAAGAGATGGAGAGAAAGTGAGGTTATATTAGTCCATATTGTTTAATCACTAGACCAGCGACCTGTGTCTGATTTGTAGTTTAATCCAGATTAGGATCCGATATTCCAGATTATGGATTACAACATGGGATTATAACAGTCAGTCAGCAACATAATAGGGGTTAGATGTGTGAGTGTATGTGTGTACCTGATACAGTCCAAAGTCCAGTCGGACTGTAGCAATATATCGAGTCTCTCTGCCACTCCTGACATCACGGAGCTCGAGCTGTAGGTCATGCCAGCGTCCATCACACACCTGAACCTGATCCAGTCTCAACCTGACCGGCCGAGTTGAACCCCGTGCCACAGAAAACATCAACTGACCCGAAACCACCTGGAATCAGACACATACAAATCAGGGTTTTTAATAATTAACCATTACTCAATTTCATTTATTGTTTGCATAGGATATGAGAGCTATACTTGATCATCTAATCATCTGGAGCCTTTGGAGCTCGGTGCATAATTGTATACTTCAAAGTGCTATAGGAAGTCAAGCTAGCTTTATTTAATTAACACTGTGCTTCTAGTGAAAATGTTTGTTTCCGACTCCAAAACAGATCATGTTTTCCTTTCATCAGGCTCTTAATGATTTCAGACATTTCTTGGAATATCTGAAGGCAAACAAGCCCAGGTTTTTCCTTAATGCCAGAGAGCATTAGAATAGTATAGCTTTTAGACAGGAGGAATAACTTGGTTCATAATTTATGGAGGCTTCAATCCTTTGATTCAACTTGCTTTAATGAAAATTTGTGTCATTGTTTTATTAAATGAAGATGAAATAGTTATAAAAAAAATAGAAATAAATTTAAAAAATAACTGAAACAATTGTAATTAAAAAACAAATTTGTAATAACTTCTTCTTTCCACCAATTAGATTATCTAATTTAAAGAAAAAACAGTTATGACAGTTTTTACAGTAAATCTTGACATTAAATTAAATTAAAATGTAAATAAATTTGAATCAAATTTAAATTATATGTAAAAGTACACTTAAATGTAAACATTATTATCAAATATATATTATAATTATAAAAATAAAAATTATTATTAATTTTGCTTTGGTGGCCAAACATTTCACCTGATTGGCTCCAGAAAACAAACAAATAAATAAATAAATCAGCACAAGAAAGAAAGTCTAATAATTCAAAATGTCAATTTGTCAATTTTTATTAGTAATCAGATAAAACACAGACTACAAATATGACAAGGCTGAACTTTTTCTAGTAGTTTTCTTTTCCTTTCTGTGTGCATTACTGAATGTTACTCAGTGTGTTTGTAAGTATGCATACCTGAAAGATCAAGCTGGTGTATTGTCCAGCTTGAGCCTGCAGGAGAACTCCCTCTTTTGATCTGGTGCGGAACACCAGCCCCATATACCAGGGTGTAGTGATGGTGACTTCATTCTTCAAGTCCCACCACAGCGCACTGTTTCCAAGGAAACGATGAGGGTGGGACATCACTGTGAAAGAATCATTCCAACACCACGATCATCATGGCATTAACATTTAGTAATAGTTCCTGTTTGATACTGGCATTCTGATTTAATATTCACTTAAAGATCAACAGAGAAATATTTGATGTATTTATGGGTTTTGTATTTTTATGTGGGTCTCACCTAAGCTGCAGTCCTTCCCTCCAAATCCAACAGGGCAATCACAGGAGTACGTTTCCCAGCTCTCCCTACATGTGCCGCCATTCTGGCATGGGTTTGATTTACAGAAAGGCAGTTTGGCACTGCAACCTAATACAGACACAGAGCATTACCTCACAACTGCTGCAGCCAATCACAGAAACATCACAATCAGCATAATAACAGCCAATAATAAGGTAAAATAACCACAAATCCTCACAAAATTCTACAATACCATTCAAAACGTTTTTAAAAACAAGTCTCTTATGCTCACCATTTAGTTAATACTGTAAAAATAGTAAAATTGTGAACTCTTTTAGCATTTAAGATTTATATGTTTTAATATGTAATTTATTCCTGTGATGGCAAAGCTTCAGTGACACATGATCCTTCAGAAATCATTCTAATATGCTAATTTGCTGCTGAAACATTTCTTATTAGTATATGTTGAAAGAGTTGTTCTGCTTAATCTTTTTGAGGAAACTGTGATTCTTGGATGAATGGAAAGTTTGAAAGATCATCATTTCATCGTTTAATGTTTTTTTACAATGTTACTTTTGATTAATGATTTTTCGATTAATTTCTATCAAACCAAAAATTCTTACTCCAAACTTTTGAATGGTAGTGTATGTTGACATCATGAGAGTCAATCACAAATACAGGATCATCACACTGTAAACAATCACACACACACACCAGGTAAAGTGCCATTATTAGCGATGAATCCTGCCATGTCCACTGGTCTGTTATCAATATGCAGGTCTTTCATGCAGCCAATAAATTCTCTTGTACTAAACGGGAAATTCTCAGGCAGGTTAGGAACTCCACCCAAAAACAACGGGCCAGTCAGATCCAAAGACCTGTGAGAAAAAAAAACAGAAGGAGAGAATGAGAGAGATGATAAATGTGTTCTCCTGAGAACACACATCCAACACTTTTCAAGTGTACATATATAAATGTGTATATATGAGGGTGTGCGCACTCACTTTTTGCTGCTGGTCTGTCTTCCCTGTGCAGCACAGCTGTAGTTGCCGAGCTGAGCGCCAAACCTCAGAGAAACGGCTGTGTCACAGTCATCTACACTCAAGACAGCGACCTTCTCATCAGACGGACCCTGAACGTCACCGCTCACACTACGCTTTGGCTAGATACAAGCACAAACCAGTCCTCATAAGTACACAAAGCACATGACACATTCTGAATACACAATAACAACTGTTACAAAAAGCTCCTTTAGTATCTAGGAGCTATAATATACAGAGGAAGTATTTAGGGAGTCTATAATATCAGAAGAATAGTTAACAATTTAGGAGGCAAACTTCTTCAGAGGACCTTCTCACCTTGTTGTAGTAGTGGATGTGAACGGTGTGCCAGTTGCCGTCACTCACTCCGCCAGGCAGGTATGGACTCACCTGAGTAGATGACTCACCTGTGCAAGTCACATAAAGATTCACACCACATCAGAATTACCCATTTCATATTATATTATAATCCCATATTAAGATCATAGATGGGTCCAGGATTTATTTAAACTCTCTGAACACACAAATCCCCCACACCCCTCTTTTTTCTTTTTTACCTGTGGAGTATTTAAGAACCATTTGTCCATCCAGTATCTCCAAAGCAAGGAAGTCATGCTTCTCATTAAACCGACCGTTGTAGAAGAGCAAACCATTACTTTCCAATGTGGCAAACCTACAAAACACATTTAATGCTCATCAAAGATCTGGAATGACTCAGTATAGGTCCATTTAGAGTTTTATAATGTGATGTCCGCAAAACTGAGAAGAGTACACTCAGCATAAAATGATCTCTAAAGTAATCCCACTCGATATCTAGACAACATAGGAAGTTTTCATGGCAGTGGTTCAGCAAACAATATCCATTAAAACTTTCAAAGTCAAAAAGTATGCACATTTATAGTAATATTGATGGGTTCTTATATGTTTACTTCACATTTCTGTTATTCATGTAAATCTTTCATTAAATTATGAACTTTCAACATATTTCAGCACTGAAGCACTCTCTTAGGATGCACATAAGATGAAAGTCAGAATAATAATTTTTATTTTTGCTACATAAATTTATAGCTGGCACGTCCTCTCTGGAGAGCAAACAGATTCACTTTAAACATCTTTTAGTTTGGTCAAGACAAAACGCTGACAAAAGGCCTGAGCTGTGAGAGAGATGGCCCTTGTTTATGCTCTACTGAGCAAAGACTTTTAGATTTAAAAGAGTTTTTTATAGGACATGGTCAGTCTCTAAATTGCACACTGTAGCACAATGGTTATCTTCTGGTGCAGAGAGGCAAGACTTTAACCGAGAGAAAGAGAAAGATTTCATATTCTGGCGTGTCTAGGGAGATGAGAGAAGGTTGTGCCCTTTCTGGATGTGTTGATATTTGACCATGTTAATAAATAAAATAGCTATGTTTTAGCCACTCTGGAGATTACAACAAACAACCATTATATTACCTCTGTGCCACAGCAGCCAAACCCTGACCAATTGCATCAAACACATGACCAGAAAATAGCACTCACAAGGGAAAGGAAAAAAACAGAACAGGATGAAAGAAGAGAAAGAGTGCTAAAGAGCTTTTCTTATGAGATAGTATGAAAGCGAGAGAGAGAACATAAGAAACAGATCACGGAGGAGAAAATAAGATTTAGGATATTTACATATATAATATTTAAAAGTGTGAGAAAGAGTGGTAATATTTTATATTATTACTATTTTAAAATCATTTCTCCTATCTAAAAAATATAAATATATAAAAATCATAAATCATACTACTCTAAAAAGTCAAAATTTTGGACTTGACATGACCTAAGACCAGATAACAGGTGTGTCAATGTGTGTACTCACGAGAGAGAGATGGAGAGGTGGAATCGTTGACGGAGCCCCCTGAACATCATGAATGATTTTGGCGGAAAGGATCTGGTGGTGACAGAGCAATATGGCTTCTCATAACCTCCTGCAGGACACTCACACCTGAATCCCCCTCCGGAGAGCTCACGACATGTACCGCCATTACGACAAATGCCTGCCACACACTGGCCACCACGCCGGTCAAACTCACAACGCTCGCCTGAGACAGACAAAGAAAACAGGAAATTTAAAATACACACATGCACATGTTGATATACACTTATTCAATTCAATCTTACTCCTTTATATTGCTCAACTGTGAAAATTGTACTGCACTACAAAAATTAGGTGCTGATCTTTTTAAAGATAATAAAAAAAAGCACTAATAAAATAATAACATTGTTAAAGTTGGCATGAAACTGAAATCTATGGAATCTTCTGATCTTATACTTGAATCATTTAGTTTGCAAGCTCACAGTCAGCTATTATTTTATTTAGACCACAATCAAATGATTTTACAGGTTGAAAAATATAAGTTACTAAATGTGACAACAACAAAAAAAACATCAACAAAAATTTAAATCAAACTGGCAAACATTCTAAAACGCAACCTAATAATTATTCATGCCCTAGCCTAGTGCATGCTGGGAGCAATAAGGAGTGAATTGGACCAAATCACGTAACCATTTTTTCAAAGTTCTATTTTTACTTGATACAAGAATCATTTCACACAGCATTATGTAGAATATTAAGAGCTGAACATTAATGACTGTATTTTTCATCAGTCTGTAAGACACATTGGGATAAAATTCCTAAAATTGTACCATCAATGTATCAGCAGGGGTCTATCTTACGCACACACATACTTCGTTAGTGATGTGTAGAAGCTCTGTAAAAACTTGTAGATGGGAATGTCCCAATGTACTAATAACAGACACACACACACACATTAGCTTCTTGTTTGGGTTTTGAAACATCAGCCGATCCTGCCCTTAGGCTTTATGATGCTGAGCCAAATGTGAGCCAGATTCTGGCACTGTGATGTTTCAGCACTGTATTGGTGAGCCTCTGGCAACAGTTAATTAAAGCATGTTAATGTGCATGCGTGTACAAACCTCTGGCACAGACACACATGTAGACATCTCCGTCTCCCTTTAGTGGGTGTGAAAATACTGCCTTTAAAAGCACTTCAAACTTTTACCCACCACAGAAATACACACACATAAAGCAAAATGCCTTAGGACACACATATGGATAGACACACACCACAGGCAAAAAAATAACATTAATGTTTACAAGATAGTAACTGCTCACTGCAAACCAGCTACACACACACACACACACCAAACCCCTCAAGACACTCAAGAATTTAGAGAAGCTCAGTCCAGCCTTTATCCTACTGGCTACTTAGACTGAGAGTGATTTGCATATTCAACGAGCGGTATTAGCATATTCATCATAGCTTACAAACATATCACCTGCAAAGGGAAAAGGATTTTAGCACACATTCCTCTTGACAGCGGCAAACTGAATATTCAAAAGCCATATAAAATAAGTTGCTGTGCAGAAAATAAAAATACATAAGCAGGTCAAAGGCCTCTGAATACCAACTGAATTGAATTTTTCTAACTAACTAAAATCATAAATTGTTAAACAGGAAGGAATTTCTTCATAGGGAATAACTAATGTCTAAAATAACTAATGATAAATTAATATACTAAAAGATTCTAAATAAGCATTAAATCTGACCAACGTCCCCTTGATCATAAAAACAGATATTACAGCATTACAATTTAACTAAACCCATTAGACTTAGTCAACTAAATCTTATGACAATAAAACTAAACTAAAATAATTCAAATGTCTAAAATATGACTAAAACTAAATGGCATTTAAGTCAGAACTAAATCAAAATTTGCTGTCAAAATGAACACTGTTCAGAATGTATGATTATTCTGCATAATTACATAGTTTCTTGTCAGTAGTGGTGCTGATTGTATAACAGTGTTCTGATATTGCAAGATGTATCATTTGAATTGAATTAAATGGCTTTTAGAATGTTTTATTATTTAACATGTCTCATAATCCCTTTTCAAAGTGTATGCCCCTGGCTCTAGTTAAACCATATGGACTGGACTGTCTGACATGAACACAAGCAATTCTGAGAAAACATTTCACACTGACTGCTCCTGCACACAGAGCCCTTCCTGACACACATTCAGAGGCCTACAGCAATTTCTTTAAACTCCTCAACCAGAACTGCCAGAAACACACACACACAAACAACTTGAGCATAAACATAACATGTTCAAACTCAAAAATACAAACACTCTTT
>NW_015538026.1:1555105-1562822 GCF_001515605.1 Sinocyclocheilus anshuiensis | reverse complement strand
CACTCTTTCTGTGTTCAATGAGGTATAAAGTTCTCATCCTAAAGTCCAAGAACAAACAGAGAAAAATAGAACTGTCTTCACATATCCACAACAAATACAAGTGATGGCACACAGAGATATTCACCTACATATAAGACAAGAGCATTCAAGCGCAGTTATCTCTACATGGACAAAAGGTGAGCTTTTAGGAACACACATGATCTCCAATACACACACTTTCACAACGCTTGCTTAAACAAATCTCCATTGATTCTCAGCTGACTCTAAATCATGTAAAATCCAGCAGGGAAAGGCTTTAAAACCCTCTCTGCAAATATCTCTCCATCTTTAGTCTCTCTATCTTCAGTCTCTAGATACTTTTGTCCTTTTATATTTGTGTCAGGTGTTCACTCTCTCTCTTTTCTCCAGCTGTTCACTTCCTGACTTACTATTAAGAGCACTTCTCCCTCTTTCTTCCCCTCTCTTTCTCTACCAGTTTCGCTCTCCTCCACTGCACCTATCCACTCCATCCCCTCAGAATATTTGGTAATGTATTCTCTCCCCTTCGTTCAAATGATGTTTAATTCATCAAAGCTATTCTTCTCCTCTTGGGCTAAACCACCCTCTCTACCCAACCCCCACCACACACATGGTACGGCCCTCGGGGGATCCTGCATCTGCCCCTGCTTTCCTCCTTCCGTTGGATTTCTTTTTCTCTCTTTCACTTGCTCTCATACTGCAGCGCTTGTATTACTAAGAGTTGCTCATTTAACTTCAGACTGACTTCACTGCTGAGAGTTTAGGTCAGTTTAACCCCCATGGCCACACATATACACTGAAAAACAAACTGGTTAGCAGTTGTGCTGTACCACCAGTCGCCACCGTCTAGTTTCAGCATCAGATGGTGTGCCCACAGACCACTCACAGCTCTTTCACTGGCCATCTGATGTATATTTCACAGAAAACTGGCATCGTTTGATTGGCAGGCTGCTGCATAATTTTCAAGTGCTTTTTTGAAAGAACTAGTAGCTGGATTTGGAAACACTGAAGACGCTCATGGCCAGGGCTGGGTTGAAATATTGATTTTCCTATTTATCGTGATATTCCTTTGAAAGATTTCAATACTGAGTCTTTAAATGCCAAGATCGATTGCTCACAACATGACTATTTAGTTTTTAGCAAGTCTATTTATAGGTAAGTCTATATATTTTACCCGTATTTGCAGTCCAAATGTATGGAGGACTAGGAAGGATAATTTAGAAATTAAGAAATAAGTTATCAAATTGATAATTTCAACATAATAAGAAATAAATATACATATTTTTTATTATGTAATAAATGTTATTATTGTTTATATAATAAATGTTTAAAAAAGTAGATAAATAATAAAGTAATAAATCATGTTTAAACTGCAAAATACATACCTGTATTTATTGCCATTTACTTTTCTTTGTCCATTTGCTGATTGCTTTTCTTTGTTGTTTTGTCAAATGCTTTACTTTATCCATTAGCCAATCAAGTAAACAACAAAAAAAGCCATTTGGCAGACCAATCATGGGGGCAACCAACCAACTTTTGACACATGCCACTCAAGTTTTAATCATTTTATACATAGTTATCCTGTTAGTGTTCCATTGTACCACCCACAGTACACTGCATGTTTTTTGAGAGTTACCTTTGTGGCATATCTTTGGAAAGCTGAGAGTCGAATGATTGTGATTCAATTGTGATTCGAATGATGCAAACCATTTTAAGATACAATCAACACAGCAGTTACAATCAGTGTCTTTGTCAGACCGCCAACAAGGCTTCATGCTGTGAGCCCATTGTGTTTTCCAGCTAATAGCTCCCAGCTATAGTCATCTGCAGGCATCTGTTTACAAAAAAATGTAGGCAGAATGTTTTTTCCCCCTTTTTCAGTGTGTTAAAAGTTCTGTTATTCAATACCAGAAAGACTTACAGTGACACTCTAAGGTGTCCTAGTTGTCCTAAACAGAACAAACCTCAGCGTGTCACCTTTCAAAAGAGACCAAAACCATGCAAATACTCCAAAAGGTTCAAGAACAGCATGCAATTTACTTTGGGTGTGCCTTTTTAGGCATTTTAGGCAAATTTTACAGGAATAATAAGAGGTTAAAAATTTTTATTTTTTTTTTACATTTTTTTTTATTTTCATAATAAATGCAAATTAAAAATGTATATCCACAGTTGGTATCCACAGAGCAGTTTTTGTTTATAGATTATTTATATTTGTCAGTTTGACAAAAATTATTAAATAAATTCACATTTTTGTCATTTACCAAGCAAGAAGGATCCTTAAAGGGTTAGTTCACCCAAAAATGAAAATTAGTCCACAGATTACTCACCCTCAAGTCATCCTAGGTGTATATGACTTTCTTCTTTCAGACGAATCCAGTCGGAGTTATATAAAAAATTGTCTTTGATCTTAAAAAGCGCCCATCCATTAAAAAAATGCATCACACGGTTCCGGAGGGTGAACAAAGGCCTCCTGTAGCGAATCGATGCGTTTTTGTAAGAAAAATATCCATATTCAAAACGTAATAATCACTTTAATGTAGTTTGCGCCAACAGTCCTACACGGAAGTAGCTCCGGGCGAATGACGTATGAGGTCAGCTTTGCGCATGCGCCTGAGGGTGAGTAATTTGTGGGCTAATTTTCATTTTTGGGTGAACTAACCCTTTAAATAATTTATAGCAATAGCTGAGATGTTTTTTTCATACATAAACAAAACTGACATTAAAACTGAAACATTCAAAAATTAATCAGAAATGAATCAAATCAAATTCGGAATGGAATACAGTTTGTGAATTAGAATCTAATTGGATTGGAAATCTGTGCCTATATCCAGTCCAACCCCTATAATCAAATCTTTGAAAGATATTCTGTGCTTTCCTGTCTAACCACACAAGAAACATCAAATGCCAAGGGTTGTTGGGTTTGTTGGATCAGTGTGCCAACCTGTCTGTTGCTGCCTGTTGGGCTGCATGAACATGACAGTTTTTATTTTCATCATTCTACTGTACATCCAACAGCCAACTTTAGTACACATTTGAAATGTTGCTGTTTGTTTTGGCAGTGTGAACCAGCCATAAGTGGGCCATTCTTGGCCAGAATAAACTGCAAAGTGCACCAGACGTTCTTTTGCAAGTCCTTGCAAGACTTCCCATCATCTAGAAAGACACAATAACACATCTCTTACTAAAATACATAATCACATTCTCACCTGTGTAATCCTCTCGGCAGATGCAGGTGTAACCTCCCTCTCTGCGAGCGCACACTCCTCCATTCATGCAGGGGTTTGAGTAACACAGGTTAATTTCAATCTCGCAGTAATCTCCCGTAAATCCGGCAGGGCAGCGGCAGCGCAGCCCTGTGATGGGATGGATGGGCCGGAACAGCGTGGATGGGGAGGCGATAAAGGGAGCAGAGCTGTTGAAGCGGAGAACGCTGATGCACTTCATGTAGTTCTGACATGGCTCACGTAAACACACGTTATCATCAAATGGGAGAACCTGCCGGAATACAAAATACAGCATCAGAGAAGTGTGAGAGTGTCTGTATGTTTGTGTGTGGTCTCACCACAAAAAGTATGGAGGACTAGGAGACCGCTTTTATTTAATTCACATTTCAAATTTTATCCAAGCTGTGTTTTAGAGGGCCGTGTCTTAAAATTCAGCTGAACGTTCATTGGCTGGTTCAATGCTCCTATTCTATCAGCTTAGTAAAATCATTTTGTAAATGCAAAAAAAGGTCATTTAGTGTTGCATTTCAATGTTTTAATAATTTCTAATCGATATATCACATTTATTTTAAAGATACATTTTATATTTTCTTATCTAATGATCTTTACAAGGTAGCTGTTTTACCTCCATATGTGCGAGGGCGTTGAGTCTAGGCCTGTTGAGGTACAGCTGCTCCTCCAGAGCCTCCAATGGGAAAAACTGCCCTCCTGGCAATGCAGCGGAGAAACTAACGTTGAGCACCTTTCCTGCATCTGCATCCGGCTGCACGTTAAACACAAACACATCATCAGGAGAGACTGAAAGCACTGCTGACACCCCTTCCAGGAAGTGAGTGAGCAGCGGGGACAGGAAGTGCTCCTGGGACATGTTCTGGAGTCGCACAGTGATGCTGCTGCTGAGCATCTCCTCCGTAATGATGAGAACCCGCAACACACACTGAGCACTGATGCTGTGAATGCCATCTGAGAAACAGACAGAGACAAAAGAAGATGAAGTGAGTTAGAGAGCAATAATATACTTGAAATCTACAAGCCTTGTCCTGTATCACAGTATGTGTAAAAGCAGTTTGTCAAATCACTTTAGTTTAGAAGTTAAGTGATAAGAACATGTCTGACAGCTCAGTCAAATATCACTTCAGTTTGCAGTCACACAGTCTGTTTTACTGTTGTAAAGCTGTGTAGCTGTGAGAGTTGTACTACTTCAGAGGTCCATCTCAACATGCGACTGAGTCAGGTTGGTGTCAGTACAGCCTGTGATATCATCTACAGCTCACTGACTGTGAAATTAGCAACATGCTGCAGAGTGAGTCATGTATGTCCATCAAACGCACACATACTTTATTCTCATACACACACAAAGGCATATAGTACATACAACTTCAGAAATACACACAGAGAGTTTAGAGCTGAAAAGAGAGTATGCTGAAAAGACAGAGGGATAAAGGAAGAAATAAAGAAAAGATTCAAGGGTTTCGGTAACTGAGCAGATATTGTGTAGGTGAACCTAATGAAAACATGTCCAGGTGACATTTCACCCCAAAATCAAAAGATAGAGGAAGGCATTTTGTTTTGTATATAAAAAATTATGTGGATTTTAAAACTTTTTTCATGACGTTGTTGTGAACAAACACACTACCTATTGATCACACCTTTTGCTTTGTAAGCATTTTGGGGTTTTTTTGTAATTCTATTCTCACAAGATGCTTACTAGTGTAAAGGTATGTTCACACTTACCATTTTACAGTGAAATTTCACAGGCAAAATTCAGTCATTTCAATAGGAATCCATGCAATAAAAAAAAAATCAAATATCAAGTATAAGCAAAACATTTCCCCACACAGATTTTACATTGGATTCAGGTTTTTCCACACAAATTTGCTGCATTGACCAACTGAAAGTTGCTTGGTTTGATATTGACTTCTTTGTGAATGGTGCTTTGCGCATTACTACACTACTGACTGTGGGCAATGGGTTTTTGTCCACAAAACTTTGCTAATGTGACTGCACTTTAAATAGATAGCTCACCCAAAAATTACAATTCTGTCATCATTTACTCCCCTTCATGTCATTCCAAACCTGTATGAATTTCTTTCTTCTGTTGAACACAAATTAAGATATTTTGACAAATGTTGGTAACAAAATATTTTCAGTTCCCACTGACTTCCATTGTATGGACATAAAATACAATGGAAGTCAAGGGAAACCGAAACTGTTTGGTCACCAAGATTCTTCAAAATATCTTTTGTGTTCAGCAGAAGAAAGAAATGGATACAAGTTTGGAACGGCATGGGGGTGAGTAAATGATGACAGAATTTACATTTTTTGGGTGGACTATCCCTTCAATACTTTATTTGCTATAATACAATGTTTTTAAATTAGCATAAATTAAAGGCAAATACTAATATGATGCATCAATTATATTTAAATAAAATGTAATTGTTGGCATTGTTCTGCATTATGGGGATGAGAGTTGGGGAAAATATGCATCATAAAAATCTGAATGGCCTAAAAACCGGCCTTGTTTTTCCTTTGAGAGGGTAAAATATTTCCTTTTTAGGGTAAAATATGACCCAGACAAGTTCTTGGCAAGCCTATTGACATGCAGCTGTATACATTCATATGTGTTTGGGTTTAAATATTACAGCCACTGACTCTGAATTTGGACCATTTACCACTTTTTGGGCTGTGAGTTTGAAAATACACACCATTGCACTATTATCATTAAAGTGACCACCGAAGCATGCAGGAGTGCTGTTTCTGTTGAAGATCTTTGATACTCCAGTACCACTAACACCAGTCCAAGCAATTCTGAATCATGTTATTCAGCATATCCATGCTGTTTGTACAACATTGATGACATTTTCACAGTTGCCTTTCCATTTTCGAAAATGTTTTGGCTATAAAGTGCATTAATACAGTCTTGGCAGCAAGTCACTCTAAAGTCGATTTAAATTGAGTGAAAGAAAATTACACACAGAAGAGGAAATGATTCAGCAGACAGTGAGCAGGAGAGCAAGATGGGGTGAGGGGTGAGGCTGCTGGAGGCTGGTAAGGAGGAGTCAGGGATGTGAAAGAATAAAAGCACAGAAGATTAAATTAATGGGGGAGGGGAGAAAGAGAGACGTTAGATCACAATGTCATCCCCTTAAAATCACGCCTTTCATACTGATAAGCAGTTCTTATAAAATATACCATCCATCCCCCACTTCTGTCTCACGCACACACAGACAGAAACAAGACGTTCTTTTAGACTCAACCACACCTGCCATTTTAATCCATTCACTGTAAAAATTACGGTGACAATGTATATTCGTGCTTGTATATTATATAACTTATAACCATATATTTCATGATGTATTGTTTACATACTTTAACTACCAAAATCTGCATTTCACATTAAATTGTACTAATAATCACCATAATAACACAGTAGGTAAAATAGAAAACCACATTATGTTCATCGTAAGTGGTCAGTTCATAAAACAAGGACAATGATCAAATATAGGCCAAATACATGGACAATAATGTATAGATGGTGCACAAAGTCATACAAACAAAGACAAAACACCATCAGGGTAAAACACATAGCACTAAAATAATGCATTAATTAAATAACATCCAATTTAACACAAAGTACATTACTGATAACAAATACGAGAAGAAACAAAACTATTTAAATAAATACTGAGAATGTTCTTTCTGTTTTTTCTCACCCGAAACTGTTTTTCACCATAAATTATATTGTAATTCATATATTTTACTCGCAAAAACAATAGATTTAATGTAAAAATATTTTATAGTAAAATTACACAGAATTTGATTTGTGTTTTGGCTGTAGCATTTTTACAGTTTTTGTTTTTTTTGTAAAAAAAAAAAAAAGTACACCGTAGCAAAACAAAATTCCAGAAATAACGACTTTCCCCAAACACATGACTAAGTTCTTTTTCATTGAAAATCTTGACATTTGCTGTAGATCTCCTTGTTGTGTTTAAGAGAATAGTAGTAATGTCCAATTTATGAACAATTTTTTTTATCAGATCTATTCAATCAATCAGTTGGTCCGGGTCACAAAACTGGTCTAAATAATTAATTCACAAATTGGTGTGATGCAGTTCTCAAGTTCAACTTGCTAACTAAATAATGTTTGTTTTGCAACGGTTAACTACGGTGGCCGAGAAGTGCAAAGCAAATCACAATTCTGAAAACAAAATAACAAATTACAAACGCAAATGCAAGTCTAAAAAACAAAATAACAATTCAGAAAGCACAACAACAATTCAGAAAACATTATAACAAGTCAGAAAACGCAATGACAAATCCGAAAACAAAATAACAAGTCAGAAAACACAAGGACAAATTTACAAGTCAGAAAACACGACAAATCAGACAAACCGGAAAAGGTAGGTATAGTTTGAGACAGCGCCATTGGTTTGGGATTACTCACCGCTGACTGGACGAGACATCTGTCAATCAAC
>NW_015538026.1:1550519-1554915 GCF_001515605.1 Sinocyclocheilus anshuiensis | reverse complement strand
GTCGTGGTAGAAAGTTCGGAGATGGTATTAAAGTAGCTCAGTTTAAATGTATTGTATGAATTGCCCTTACTCTGGAATAAAAAATACGGGGTGTCTATTTACATTTAGTTAAAAGTGGCTGTAAATCATTAGCTCCAGTGGTGCAGATGGATAAGTGCGTGTCGTTGGCTTTTTGACCCGGGTTCGATCCCGCCTTTTGCCAAACTTTTTTTTTCCCCTCAGAGAGAGAGAGAGAGAGAGAGAGAGAGAGAGAGAGTGTGTGTATAATAGAAAGAGCAAAAGAGGTTAGAGGAGGAAGGGTGGAAGCAGGGAAGCAGGAGTGTTTACATAGATGCCAGAAAGATGAAGGTAATCTCAAGCATACAAGATATCCGGGGAAGTGTGTTTGTGGGAAAGACTGAGATGAGGAAAATATGAAAAGAAAAAGTGGTTTTGGGGGGAAGAGTGGTACAGGAGAAATGGGGGGAGTGTGCGAGGAGGCAGCTGGTTTGATTACAGGATTATAAGGCAGTGACTCCTTACTGACCTCCCAAAAACAGTCCCTGTTTCTCTCGAACACACCACACAGCCAATAAACTAAAAAACACATGGTGCAAATCAGCACTATACTGTATATCATTTTCTGCCATATTCCAATAATCACTGAGGCCTAACAAATAACAGCAATTACGGCAAAATGACAAGTAAATGATCTTAATTACTGTAAACAGTCACAACTAGTGCAGGGGTAACCGACTATGGTTACTCAACATCTAAATAAAACTAAACAAAACATTTATTTAAATGATTAATGTAGCAGGAAAATATTATTAGTCATGCTGATTAAATCAACACATTCGGGCTCCCACAGAGGATAAGTCAAATCACCAGTGTGAGAGTGCGTTTTTGCAGTTTAATATTTGTGTCTATGATGTCTGACATTAGCAATCAGTGGAAGGACTGGAATATGAAAAATTAGGATGACAGTAAAGATATTTATAACGTTACAAAAGATTTTCAACAACTGTTTTTAACATTGATAATAATATAATTTTTTCTTGAGCACCAAATCAGCATATTAGAATTATTTCAGAAGGATTTGACTGGAGTCATGGCTACTACAAATTCAAATCCGCATCACAGGAATACATTTGGAAATTAAACATTAAAATACAATTTTGTTTTGATCAAATAAATGCAGCCTTGGTGAGCATAAGGGAATTCTTAAAAAAAAAGTCTAAAAATCTTACTGACCCCAAACTTTGAATGCTAATGTATGTCATCTTATTTATGACACTATGACCACAGAGGTGTACAATGTTTTTATTTTTATAATATTTCATAATGTCCTGTTTAAAAATAAAATATCAAAATATCCTTAAAACAAGATACATTCATTTGATAAGCCAAGATATTAAGACTGGTTTTTAGAGAATATATTCTTAATTAAGTTTATTTTATAACCCCATTGACAAATTGTATGTGTTTATTTTGGGCATAAATCTATCAAAATTTTGTGAAATGTATGGTTAAAACAAGAAAAAAGGAATGAAATTGAAAACACAATGACAAATGAAACACAATTTCTAACATATCATTTTCTTATACATTTAAACTTCAAGTACAACTATCTCGTTTATAAAGTTGTTTCAATATTTTACTAGAAAACAAGATTAAAATACTAGTTATGAAGACGATTTGTAAGTACAGGCACAAAGACAAACAGAACCATTGCATACACACACACACACACACACACACACACACACAGAGAGAGAGTCTTTCACTAAAAAGCATATTAAGCCAAGACCTGAACTCAGCGAGTTTTTCCTCTTTCTATTCCTCCTGTTCAATCACTCGTCTGTCATTCACCTCCCTCCATTTCTCTATTCCACTTGAGTGTTTTATCATCTTTTCTTTCTCAAATGGTTTTCTTCTTTTTCTTCCTCTACACATTCCCAAAACCCATCCTTTCTTCGTTCTTCAATGTAACTCTCTCTATTCCTCTCTCAGACCCTTTTAATCTTTTATAATCCAGCTCATTTACCCACTCTAAAGTGAACTTTATTTTAGGCTTGTTTTGCACGGGGGATCATTAGAAAAAAACACAGAGTGACTGTGCATGTGTGTTTGGTGGTGCAATTCTATCTAGGAAAACATGCAAATAGCTTCTACCAGCTCACAAAAACATGAAATAAACAAATAGATCTCAGAGGTCCCTACAGTATAGGTTTTTCAGGTTTCACTACCAGACACAACAACCCTGATACATGCACATGCTCACAAATTCTCACAACAGCAACTCACACATTTGACACGCTTTTAAACATTGAAATTACAAATCTAGCATGACCAAAACAGACCCCAGGTCTCAAGGGCCTCCGTTTGTGTGTTTTTGCACACACAAAAAAATAGTGAAATGCTTAGATGTTTGCCCTTCATAGCTGAAATTAGTCACCTGGAAATATATTTCTACCCCCATCAGCCAAGAGGCACTCAACTAAAGGCACTTACACACACACGCACAAACACGTGTATAAAGACACAAACTTAATATATGCTCAAACAGACCCAGATGTAGGCATAAACATTGTAGATGCCTGCATGAACGAATATTAAACCATCTGATTAACCAAATACACACACAAAATCTTGGGCACTGGTTTGACAGCTGATTATTGTGCTCCGTTTGTTTCCAAAGCCAGGCTACCCCTAAGGACGTCCTATTACACTCAAAGTAAAGTAGAACAGAGAGAGAGAGAGAGAGAGAGAGCGAGCATGCAAGATAAGAGGCCTGTAATCCTCTTTTAAACTACATTTACCATGTACACACACTTTCATTTTAGGATGCATGCATTATCTCTGAGACCAATACGATTTTGGCTACACTTCAAATGTGTATTTTGTATATCACATCATGAAGGGAATAGCAAAATAAACTAATCACATAAATATAAGCACATCTGCCTTGCTTGGAAATAACAAGATAAAAGTGACACTGAGTTTCAAACTATGTCATCTCATCTTACAGACAATGAGCTGCGCTCATTAGAAAACTGTAACTGCTGCGTTTACATGTAGCGCGCATAGGTAGCGCGTCAATTCTCTCTCTCCCTATCTCGCTGTGTGTGTGTGAAACAAAGCGACGGCGAGGTGTGCGCTTCACACTAGACTTTACGGTACGTTGTGCGGTGCACATCCATTCAGATGAACTGAAAAACAGCACAGATCACTTGACGGAGAGAGAAACTGATGCGCTCAGTCAGAGAGTGTTCGGCGAGTGAAAATATATCTGAGCTAAACTTATACTTAGCCTCCAACTCACACACTGGCGAGTAAAATCTGAGAATTTATTAGCAATTGGCTAATATTAGACATCATTTAGTCGCCAGAGTGAAGATTTAGTCGCATATGCGAGTGATTTACTCGCAATGTAGAGGGTTGTGTTTCTCTGGGTGAAGCGGAATACAAAGGAATTATTTAATAGGAAATTCCTTCAACTTAACCTTCCATTTCCCTCGGGACATCAAAACTCTGATTAAATTGTACAATTCAGAAGAAAGCCACTCCGCTTATTTAGAAACACATATTTAGACTATTTAACCTAACAGAAAAATATGTTCTGTATAAGCGAAAAAAAGGGAGAGAAAGAGATAGACAGAAAAGCAAGGAGGCAAAATGAATGAAAAATGAAGAGCATAAGGAGGATGGAAACGGAAGTGTGCTTTCCTCAGAGGAGAGAGAGAGAATTTTACCAGAGGGTAACTGAGCTGTCTAACACTGCAGTCTTACAAACTCCCCAACCTATATGCCTTACACACACATATACACACACACACGCACACACACAAACTGCCAGATAAGGTAAAATCACAGGACAAAATCAGCAATATTGTTCACGTCAAGCAGGGTTTTTTCTAAGTGGTAAATAAAAACAAAACAGCCACAAAACCCTACACATCCTGTTAAATTGACCATTTTAGTCACCTTGTCTGTATCACCATTTATAACCTTTTAAAAGCCACAATTATCTACACTTCCCAGCAATGCCATCAACAACATCAGCCACTGTGGCCGAACAATGCTCTCCTCAGCACTTACACTCTCTTGCGTTACCACTGAGACTCCTGTTACAGTACTGCTAATGCCAGTAGAAATCATTCCAGCATAAAGTAATTTACATTGATCACTTTACAGAGAAAAATGCAAGTCAAGGGTCAGCTTTCTCTGAAGATATCTTCTATTCTTTCTATTTTTCCTCTAACATAGACTCTCCACACTGACACATTGCCTTCAGCAATATTTCATAATAGAGCACTGCAGAAAAGAGTTAGCAAAACCAATTTGACCTGATTTGATTTCATCCTTATGACCTTAATAGCCCTTGCCCCATTTCTTCCTTTTCTTCCTCCCTCCC
>NW_015538026.1:1537814-1549388 GCF_001515605.1 Sinocyclocheilus anshuiensis | reverse complement strand
TTCCTTTTCTTCCTCCCTCCCTCCCCCTTTCCCTCCCCCCTTGGCCTTACCAGTGACAGTGACGAGCATCGGGGCCACCAGTGGTCGGTTGTTGTCCAGTTTCCGGCTGAGGCGGATCTCCCCACTTGTGTGGTTCAACAGCAGCAGATGCAGATCGTTCCCACGGTCTATAGTGTAGTAGAGATGATCCGAAACATCTGGGTCATGGGTTGGAACTCGTCCAATAACCCCACTTGGGAAGGTGTTGGATCGATTGGATACAAAGTTGTTAAAGATGATTTGAAAGTCTTGCATTTGGGGCCCATTATCATTCTGGTCAACCAGTCGTATGCGCACTGTGGCACGACTAACTAGCGGAGCTGATGTGGCCTGGACAACGATTACGTACTCGTTCCGTGTTTCATAGTCAAGGTCAATTAAAGAAGTGAGTTCTCCTGAGAAAATGTCCATTTGGAAGATTTCTGGAATATTTCCTTCCACAATCTGATACATAATCTGAGCGTTTGGGCCCTCATCTGGATCAGTCGCTGTAATCTGAGCTACAACAGACCCAACGGCACTATTTTCCTTCACTAGAACCTCAAAATCGTCAGCAGGAAACACTGGAGCATTGTCATTGACATCCATGACACTGACTTGAATGTGTACAGGTGTACGCTGAGGCGGAACACCGCGATCCACAGCAAATGCAGTCAGCTCGTAGAAGGGAACACTTTCACGGTCAAGTCTCCTGACGGTCCGGACTATTCCCGAGGTTGGTTCTATTGTGAAATCACCATCACCATCCTCTCCATTCTGGAACGTATACTGGACACGGCCATTGGCATGAGCATCACGGTCAGTAGCAGAGATCTGCAGGACACTAGTGAAAGGTGGAGCATCCTCACTGACTCCACCCTGATATCTGGGGCTCAGGAACTGAGGTGCGTTGTCATTTACATCATTAACATTGACCTCCACATAAGTGGTGTCAGATTTCTGAGGGATTCCATTGTCACGAGCAGTGATGGCAAGCGTGTAAGTCATTTGGTCTTCGTAGTCTAGTTCTGCTTGAAGTGTGATCGCTCCACTTGCAGGATCGATACGGAACTGTGGAATATTGTCCTCCAAGTAGTAAGTGATGCGGGCATTTTCTCCAACATCATCATCTGTGGCACTTATGACCACCACGGTGCTGCCAGGAGGTCGGTCCTCATTCACACTTACTGAATAATGAGCGCTCTGGAATACAGGACGGTGTGTGTTGGCATCTGTGATGTTGATGTGGACCTGACAGGTGTCGTGGAGAGTTCTGTCAGAGGCAGTGACTGTTAACACATAGCGGCGCTCCTGTTTGTAGTCCAAAGGCAGTGCTAGTGAGACAAGTCCTGCGCCACTGGCTGTGCTAATGGCAAAGCGATTACGTGTGTTTCCACCGGTGATTTGATATGTGACGGCACTATTTACATCACGGTCAACTGCGGTTACGCTGACCACACTTGTTCCAACAGCTGCATCTTCATTTAGTCTGACGTAATACTCTTTTTGTAGAAATTCTGGTCGGTTATCATTAACATCCATTACTGTGATCGTAACACTAGCTGTGGCGGAAAGAGGTGGAGCACCATAATCTCGAGCTTCAACACCAAAAAAGTAGTGCTCTACTGATTCACGGTCAAGTTCTGAGCTCACCGTGACCCAACCAGTGGCAGCGTTGATAACAAATGGCGTATCTGTGCCAGTTCCTGTTAAACGGTATTCCAGGCGTGCATTGTCACCATTATCTGTATCAATAGCTTGTATGTGGAGAATGGAGTGACCGATAGGAGCGCTCTCCAGCACTGTAGCCTGGAAGGGTGTGGATACAAAGATTGGTGGATTATCGTTGACATCAGTAACCTGCACACTCACAATTCCAGTGTTGTTGGAGAGAGGTGGGCGGCCGTTGTCCTGAGCCCGCAGCCGTAGCGTGTACTCCCGTTCCGTCTCAAAGTCCAGCGGTGCTACTACCTGGATTTCTCCAGTAACACTGTCAATCGCAAACTGCCCTCGGCTGTTCCCGCTGATTATGTTGTAGTGCAGAGCAGCATTCCCATCTTTATCCTGGTCCGAGGCGCTGACTCTGAGGATTTCAGAATGTGGCCGGACATCTTCTCTAATGGCAACCACATACCGCTTTTGACTGAACTGTGGAACATTGTCGTTCTCATCCAACACAGTGATATGGACGCTAACGGTAGCAGACCGTGGGCCCGGCTCTCTCCCTTGGTCGCTTGCTTCCACCAACAATGTATAACGTTCATTTGCTTCTCTGTCAACAATACCTCGTGTTGTGATCAAGCCTGATCGGGGATCAATCTCAAACGCAGAACGTGCAACAGCTGCACTTTCTCCAATAAATCTGTAGCGTATGTTAGCATTCGCTGGCGAGTCGAGATCTGTTGCTCGCAGCTGCAGGATAGGATATCCCTCTTCCACGTTCTCTCGAATGGTCTCGCGGTACTCTGTTTGCTCAAATACAGGAGAGTGATCATTACGATCAGCCACAGTGATGGTCACCATAGTTGTTCCAGAAAGGCGTGGTGAGCCATGGTCTGTGGCAGTAACTCGGAAGTAGTGCAGGTCCATGTGTTCTCGATCCAGAACGTGTGTGGTGGTGAGAAGGCCAGTAATTGGGTCGATTTGGAAGTAATCCATGGACCTGCTGTTCATTAAAGGGGCCATGCTATAACTGAGTCTGCCTGCCTCACCAGCATCAGGGTCCTCAGCTGTCATAGTTATGACTGAGGTACCAGGAGGCTGGTTCTCAGCAACCTGAACCTGGTAGTTATACTGGGGGAAATGGGGGTGCCTATTAGCAGCTCTACGGGAGCGCCCAACAGGAGGGACACCTGTTTGTTCTTCGATGTACTCTTGCTCCTCTCCTCTCTGAACTTCATCGCTCTCTCTTGCTTTTTGTTTTGCAGTGTACTGATCTTTTTGTGTGTTTTCCACCCCATCTACACTTTCACGTTTAAGCTCATTTTGTTCAGTCCATATTCCCTCTTTGTTTTCATCACTCTCTCTGTCTGACTGAGAGGTGCCATTGCCTTGACCTTTTTCTTTTTCACTCAGTAATATTTTCTCTTCTAACACTGCCTCTTCCTTTGTGTCTTCTGCAATCACCCACTCCATGCTTTCCTCCCTTTCTCCCTCTACAGGCTGTCTGTCACCCTCCCCCTTACCCTCCCCTTTCACCCCGCCCTCTATCTGTCCCTCCCGCCTACCGCACTCAGTCGCGGCTTCCAGCTGCTCCTCTTGCTGACTGACACCCTCAGCTTGTAATGACACCCGTTTACCGGATGTTAATTGCGGCCGCGTGGCTCCCCCACCGGCGGTTAAGCTGTCATAGTCGCCACACTCTGCACGCGCACTGGGGCAAGGATAACGTGCGCTTTCCCCTCTTATAAAGTCGCGCTCTTCACTGTCTGGAACATTTTGGGTTTCATTTGCATTTTGATCGCCAGGACTGCTGTTGTTGTGGTGGTTATTATTGCGATTTTTGGCGCAGTTGTTGTTATTGTTACTGTTCCAATCCATCAGCAACAAACTTTCAGTATAGTGGCTCGAGTAAGCGAGCTCATGCACGGAGTCTGGCGCTGTCCACTGAGCGGGTGCTGAATCTTCTCTCGCGCGCTCTGCACGCGTGTGATTGTGTGAGTCACGAAAACGTTTAGGAAAGTTTAGCTCGACTAAGAGGTAGATATGTGATGCATTATGACCCCTGGGAGAGCCAGTAGCAGATGAGTCAGAGTTGTGTACATCGCCGATATACAACTGAGCAGCGCTGATTCCAGTTGATCCATTATAATGAGCCTTTCTGTCATCAAAACGAGTCCCAGGCCTGACACAGACAGCCTGTGGCATTAAATCCCGAGCATCAGTCCGTTCGAGTGCACAAGAAGACTTTTGTGGACTATTCCGATCAGACTTTGCATGCACAAATTCTACTTTTGAGTTATTTGAAGATGTGGTGTTTGTATTTTCTCTTGCCTGCCTTGCAAAAACAGCGTAACGCCTCAGAGAGATGTTGAACCGGTGCCAGTTACTGCTGTGCCAGTCTGGATGCCTTTCAGAACAACCTGTGATCCGGTGTGACTCGAGATAGCTGCTTGCGTCGCTTCCAAGCCCTAGAGAGCGCTGCCACGCGCTCGGTTCTGAGCACACGCGGGTATTCCTAATGCCTGACCCGTTCCAGCCCTCTCTGGTGAGATCGATAACATTCAGGGGGCCTGAAAGCGGACGGTCCGCTGTCGCTTTATACAATTTATTGGCGTCCGAAACCACATTAAAATAAGAATAGGCTTTTAATAACGGCCGAGTTGGTGTCTTGGCAGCGGCAAACTCCCGTTTTGGGTGACATGGGCAGTGGTTAGGCCTGGATATGCTATCCACGGTTCTACAGTTATCCAGCACGCTTTGTGGAATGACCCTGTCCGTGTCGAGGCGCGACTGTGGCCGCGAGCGCGTTCTAGTCCTTTGTATAGTCCTCTTTTTGCCGTACTGAACCGAAGAGGCGAGAACACGAGAAACAACGCCCTTCTCTCCGCTGCCACCGTTACTCCAAAGAGGCTGGTGATGACAGCGTCCGGTGTGCGCCGCCGGTTCTGATATCCATGCATTAGAATTCCGGTAATCCGGACTCAACGGATCTGAGGGGGGTTCCACTGCATAGGAGCGTAAGCATTGCGTTTCCCGTCCTCGCGACTGTACCGTCCGTGCAGGGTGGATCTTCCAATCGCCCCCAGCCAAAGCCCCCGTTACCGTTCCGTCGGGCAAGCTGGCGATTTGATCGTCTCCGGGGGCTGGGTGGGTGCACAGGGAGCGGCAGAACGGCCCTGCTGCACTCCCCGGGATAACAGTGAACAAAGAGCTGAGGAGAAGGAGAAACAACAGCGGCGAAAGCGAGCCCAAGTCCAGTAGCAGTGCAGCCATTAGTCTGGTGAAATCCTTTCTCTCTCTCCCCCCTTTCTCCCCTCTATCTGAACCGAAGTGTCTCTCTTTCTCTCTCCAAACGCCGGCTAAGTGACCAGCTCATCCACCACCGCCCGACTCCTTCCGCCGTGCTCCCCGGTCGCTCGGTGATCCCGGGAAGCTAGCATCTACTCTCGGTGTTTGGTAGAGCTCCGGCTAGCAGCGGCACGAGCGCAGCATCTCTCATTCACATCCAACATGGCTCGTAGCGAACCCGGTGCTACCCTCACTCCTCCCCCTCTCGCTTCTTTCTTTCTCTCCTCGCTCTCTCGCTCTCTCGCTCTCTCTCTGAGACGAGAATGGTTCGTTCCAGTGTGCGCAAGGCTGTTTCGTCACTCAGATGACGCCATGTCCACCGCTGGAGAGGTACCATGTGACAATCTATCAATATCAACGTGGAAATTAGATATGGAACGTGGAAATGGAACATAATTTATATTTAATAAATATTCCATAAATGAATCCATACATTTAATTCAAATTATATGTTAATACCTATGCTTTGTATCTTAAAATATAGGCCTATACTGATATCCTAACTAACACTTGTAACAGAAGGCCACATGAAGTATCAAATTCTATCATTAGTGACTTTTACATGAACAATAACTAAGATAAAACAACATCCGTGTAACATGTATGGAACTAATATAATGCAATAAACATTAAACAAATAAACAAAACAACATTAGTAGGCCTATTTTACAGATATGTCATGTACTGTGCAGTTAAATATAAGCCTAATATAATTTCCCCAGCAATGCAAGGTAACTTTAAGCCTTTTTATTTTTTACCGTTTATTTTTGTCTGTGCTACATTAACTACAAAATATTCAATCAACAAATGTCAAGCATAACCTAATTTTTACTTTTGGTGTGCGGAAAAAACTGTATATTAAGGTCGGGGGTGGGCGGATGGTAGTTTTGTGTGTAGCTGTAACAATCAGTGGGTGTCCACCTGTGACGTCATGTCTTATTCACTGACTGATTTCCCGAGGCGTTTTTTTTTTTTCAAGTCATATCACCTTTTCTTTCTCCTGCCAGCTCTACCTCCAACTCGGTGGTGAACGTGATTTCACCAAGTACATGTTCAACAAGGATGTTGATCCTGGAACAACATTACAATCAACCAATCAGAACAATTGAGGGATACCTTTTCAGGAAATATCTGTTTTAGGCTGATGATCAGAGTTAGGTGCTTCTACACCCTTGTTAATCAGCTATCATTTCACACTGATTTTAGGGTTAGGGTTAGGTTTAGGGGTAGGGATTGGGTTAAGTCCACGTTTAGCCTGAAATAGACTTGCTGTGCGTTACAAAAAAACAAAAAAAAACAATCTGTGTCTCGCAGTCTGCCTGCCACTGACACTGTTGGAACGAATCCTCGGATGTTGAAAAATTCATACGGCTGAATTATTCCGTGGGCGCGCCCACACGCCCGCGCGC
Source organism: Sinocyclocheilus anshuiensis (assembly GCF_001515605.1). Classification (NCBI taxonomy): domain Eukaryota; kingdom Metazoa; phylum Chordata; class Actinopteri; order Cypriniformes; family Cyprinidae; genus Sinocyclocheilus; species Sinocyclocheilus anshuiensis. The sequence goes on along the minus strand of NW_015538026.1, from coordinate 1,542,951 downwards.
GCTCTCTCTCTCTCTCTCTCTCTCTCTCTCTCTCTCTCTCAAGAGAAGCTGCCCTCGCGCCCTACTGTTCTCGTGCTGTAGTCCGAGCTGAGCAGAGCGGACTGTGGTAAAGGGCTTGTGCTTTCTGTGTGCAGTTACCAGTGATGTCTAAGCAGAAAAAGATGATATGCGAATTTTCCTCGTTGACTGTGGAGGATGAGATTCGTGTCTAGTATTTAGTGCTGCGGGTGTGCTTGTGTGTGTCTAGACGCTTGATGGTATTATATCACACAGTCACGGCAGCCCTAAATCACATTAAGTGAGGAGGAGAGGAATTCCCATAACTGAGAGCTTCCTCTGTGAAACCTGACTGATAGACTGACGGGTAACTCTTATCAGCCCTCCTGCGATTCACCGGCTCACCAGACAGCCTCTGGGAAGAGCAATCATATTCAGTGTTACACATCATTCCCCAAATAAAGTAGAGTCCATAATTCAAATTCTTGCATGTCATGAAAACACATATGGCCTACATTTCTGCTAATTTCTCAATGTGTTCACTGCTGGATGATGATAAGACTTTTTATTCTCTATTTTTATTAGGAATTATATGTTAGAGCATTCTTGTAGCTCAAACAGCAGAGCATGACTCTAGCAACACCAAGGACATGTGTCTCATTACCAGGAAATGAATGCATTGTAAGTCACTTTTAACCATCTGCCAAATGCATAAATGGGTCAAATGTGAATCCAACAAAGTCAAAATACTTAAAATTAAAACATTTAAAAACAATGTCTAAACCAGTAATATTGGATCAAATGTGAATACAATAAAGTCAAGTTACTTAAAATGAATGCATCAATGTGTAGATCCCCAAAACATGACCTCATTTAAAATGTCTTCAAAAAATCCCTGAACCATTTTAAAATGAGCGTACAACACCTGATCTGTTCAGACCCGCAGACAGCGCTCATGTCCTGGGCTCAGTTGGTGTGCTGCTGAATGCTGAGATCCATCACTTCAGTCTCACATGTGGTGGTAACTGTGGATTTTGAAGTTGGAATTCAAAGTGAGTGAAAAAAAACAGTCACATGTATTTCTGTGGTCCAAAACCATGAGAACCATGTTCAGTTTTGAAGGACTTTAATATCAAGTGCAATCTTGTTTTATTGATGCCTGCATCAATGTTGACACACTAAATATAGCGTTGGACAAAATTATTAAAGGGGTCATATGATGCGATTTCAATTTTTCCTTTCTCTTTGAAGTGTTACAAGCTCTTGGTGCATAAAGAAGATCTGTAAAGTTGCAAAGACTAAAGTCTCAAATCCAAAGATATATTCTTTATAAAAGTTAAGAGTCAACCACGCCTACCTAAAACGGCTCGTTCTAACACGCCCCCACATGTCTACGTCACTATGTGGAAATATTAGCATAATGCCGCACGCAAAGAAAAGAAGGCGTAGTTTCAGGAACAGCAGTAGTGTTGATGCAGAACGATTAACTGCGAGCCGGTTGAAAATCAAAGACGTGTTTGAGAGAGGCGGGGCAGAGGACCTACAATAATGTACAGTATTTGAAAAATTATGTTTTTTGAACATGAAAGCATGTCAACATATTCTGTTGCACCAAATACACAAAATAATGATCTTTAAAATAGCATCATATGACCCCTTTAATAAGTTGCCTGTCTGCACAAGACTAAAAAGACAGTCTGCTCCATACAGTCTTTATGGGTGCAGGTTTTGAGATGACAAGAGAGAAGCGAAAGAGTGAGAGCTCTAATGGGCTGATTTGTAATCCCCAAAAATCCAACCTGCGGATTACAGGGGCGCACACTTCACAGAGCACACCTGGGGGCCCTTAACACACATGCACACACATACACATTCAGGTAAGCTGTCAGCTACAAGGCCACAGCTATTCTATGAGTTACCATGGGAACAGCAAGAGTAGGGGGTACGTTCCATCAAGAAAAGGGGTTTGTGTTTGTGCCTCACCACCACTGTTGATCTGTAATTGCTCGCATCCGGCGGACCCCTCCCTCCCCCCATATGCACAACCCTGCTGTCCTCTCAGCTCACCCCGCTAACCCCTCCACTGTGGCCGCAGCAGCAGGTGGCCTCGGCCCGGTGAGCATCTGTCACAGCTGGGCCTGAACGGGCAGGAGGCATTAATACATATTCACAAGTGAGAGGGACTGGCAGATAATCGCGCACATACTGTGAAGGCCATTTTTTATTTGCTATCACCTAATACACCTAAGCATGGGTGCATGTACCGACAACGCAGGAAGTGAGGTTTAAATAATGCACAATCACTTTGTATACCAACAGAGACAAATCTCAAGCATTCTCTTTCTCTGACACCTACACACACTTTAATCTGTCTCTCAAAATACTACCGCCTCCTCAAGACACAAACAGGGCCCTTGAGATACGACTGAAGTCATATGGTGTCAATTTGGCGGAGTGTGCTGAGCATTATGAGACCCCTCCAAATCTGTCTGGTGAGCACGAATTAATTAAAATGATGTGCACGTGAGCTGAACCTGAATATTCAATGTGGCTTCCACACTCAGAATCCATAAAAGCAAAGCAAGTTTAGCAAGCCCAGCCATATCGTGCAAAAACTCGTCACGCTGTGTTGCATGGGAGCATAGTGATGTCATTAGCAATGTTAGAGGATTATGGGATTATGAACACTGTATGTTCGTTATCTGCTGCATGGTTATTGGATTTCGACATGGAGCTCTCGTAATTTAACTTCTGAATGACTTTTAGAGCAGACCGCGCTCTCTCTAACTCATTCGTTAACATGGAATATGCAAAAAGTTGGAATTAGTCCATCCGTGCCCACACGTACCCTTCAAAACGTGTTATCATCGCATTACTGATGCATCACTCTCATTTCATAAACAAACACAGCAGTCTGCTCTTCGCAGTCTATTCCGACAAAATGGTGAACCATAGCAAATAAATATAAGTGCAAAGGGCTGAAAAATGAGCACACAAACACAGCTGGATGATAAAGACTAGTTGCCAGTAATGATAACATTAATGTGATGAATTGAATTATTGTAAAATGATAAAGTAAAACATGTTTCTATATTTTTGGAAATGTAAAAAGGAAGGGTCATAATGAAACAAAAGGAAAATAGAGATTAAAAATGTATTTTATATTTATAAAATTGTCTAAAATTGTATATTTCTGACTGAAATATTTTAATTGATTAAATATTTTATGCAAGATTTTATAAAATTACATTTGATAAAATATTACAGTAATAAATCAAATATTTTAACCATACTGCAAACCTAAAACAGAAAAAGAAATCACAAAAGGAAACAACATTTAAATGCACAGCCTGGGAATGTAAGTTTAAACTGCTGTGTCACATTTTCTCCACCTTGACTCAATGATTGGTCATTGATATTTACTGACTTGCTGAGTTTTCAAATGATCTTAAATAAGTTAGTTGTGATTATTTTAGCTCAAGGCAAAACAGCATGGAAAAATCAAATTTTTCTTGATATAAACACACAGAGGATAAGAGAGTAGTTCATAAAGCTTGTTTTAAAAGACCTAGTAAACAAATGATGCCAAACGATGTGAGAGATTTGTGCCGCTGAATGCTTGAGTGAGAGGAGATTGTGTGTGTGTGTGTGTGTGTGAGAGAGAGAGCTAATGCTGCTGAAAGGGGGAAGGCTGTTTATAGGCCAGCTGTGAGTTGTCTCTTAGTCAGCCAGTGACCCAAATCAGCAAATAAAAAATAGAGAGAATAGAGAGGGAAAAAAACAAACAGAGGGAATGAGGCAGGAAAAGAGAAAAAGGCAGGGGAATGAACAAGTTAATAGTGTGAAAGAAAGAGGGAACTCAAGAGAGAGAGAGATAGACAGAGAGGGGTGACATTTAAAAAAATGCCAGAAAAATAGTTATTTTAATGCAGCTATAAATATTCTTTTGCTCTTTTATCACCTTCCCCTTGCATTCAAAGACAAAGCACAGACGCAGCAGATTCTATATGTAGATATATACACTATATACATATATGAAACTGCACTTCCAATGCTAAACTACCATAGAGAACTAAAATGAAAAAATACAGATGATTAAAATATGATAAACATGAAATATTTACACATACAAAAGAGAAGCACATATCCGCATTTTACCTAAATCAAATAAAATGTCAAATACACATTTTTTATTTATACATAAATATATCATTCAATATTTAGATATTAATATCAAGAATACATAAAACCATCAATAAGAATATGCATATATTAAAACTTCTGAAAACTGAAATAGAGCTTCTTATGCCAGCTCTTAAAAAGGGTGTAATTTAATGAAAAAGAACTGGCTATGTGCCTTTAATAGGACCCTAAAGATTATGTCATATTATATTAATGAGAACAAATCTTACTGGATCCTATTACATCCAAAAAGGAGGAGCATGTTCATTTGTTCCAGCATGGGATATAAATGCCTTTATAGAACAGCCAAGTTTTAAACACGCCTCAGTTATAGGCAGCTTAGCTCATCTGAGTCTTCCCCGATATGAATCAGAACTAATGCTGTTTGAGTGTGAATATAATGTTTGGACTGAATTCAGATCGACTGGAAGCCGCTCTAGTTGTGCTTGGAGTGAAAGTGAACTGGGATTAAATTGGATTAGCATCAGATGAGAGAGGTATCTAGCTTTCTTACTCAGGATTTAGATCTGCTTAAACAGCAATCCAGCTAGTTTCTCACCCAGCTACTGGATCTGAACTTGACAGACCCATGCCTAGATGAGACACACAGAGAGAGAGAGAGAGAGAGAGAGAGAGAGATCGCATTATTGCATGATATTACAATGGGGCATTATAAAATAACACAATATTATGGTTTTAACTTTTTATCAAATAAATGGCACCTTGGTGGGCATAAGAGACTTCTTTCAAAAATATTAAAAAAATCTAAACTTTTAAAGACCCCAAACTTTTCAACGTAGCATGAAAGAAATAACAACATTTTTTTACAATTTTCCTCTGTGACAATGAACCATGAATTCCCCAGGCCTCACACAAACAAATTACCATCAACAAGCATATTGTGGTGGTCAGAAGAACACCTGTTGCTTATTATTTTTCACATGACTGGCAATCTCTT
>NW_015538026.1:1519091-1537373 GCF_001515605.1 Sinocyclocheilus anshuiensis | reverse complement strand
CATTTTAAGACTTGTTATCTTCAGAAGACCAGGGAGATTGCCCTCTCTGAAGGAAGAACGTGACATATCTAACTAAAAGTCAGGAAATGGTTAGTAGGTAATTCAAACCACTTTCTTTTATCAGCAGAGGTACAGAAAAAGCTAGAGAGAAACAGAAAGAAAAGAGGAAGCTGTTGCACTAGGTTCTTATCTGTTAACACACACATACACAAGCCTGGATGGGTGTGAAATACACTACTGACTGTGCTATCATCTGTACTCCTGTTTCCTCAGCAGAACTTGCTCTCAATCTAAAACTAAATTTAAGCCACACACATACACTCACACACACACACACACACAGAGGACTTCACTTGGAACCACTAGAAGCTTGACAGACTCCAGTTTTGTTTTAATTAGATTCTGAGGTGAGACAGACTGTTCTGGCAACACTGCAGTCTCGGCTGATATGTGATGGGATTAAACAAGGGATATAAAAAAAATTAAATGTGAAAATGGTGATCTAATTTATCACCTTTAGATTGCATTGTGTGCTAAGGCAATAATATAAGGTGTATACTAAGAGTAAAAAATATGCAATACTTGCCAATATTATTATATATTAACAGTATGTTTCTTGAGCACCAAATCAGCATATTAGAATGATTTCTGAATGACCATGTGACACTGAAGACTGAAGAGTAATGGCTGCTGAAAATTCTGCTTTACCATCACATGAATAAATTATGTTTTAGGAAAACAGTTATATTAAAATTGAATAATAATAATGATCATATAAATTCAGCCTTTGAAGAAAAAAAAAGTGAATACATTTTCCTCAGAGGTAAAAGTCATTCTAAGATATGAGTCTTTGATTTGACTCATTCCTATCAGTGAGGTTCAGAGTATAATACTTAGAATTCGACATAAACCATGTTTTGAACACACTTCAGTCAACAGCTCAAGGGCATGAGTTGACTCAACCCTGATATGTATCACAACTAATCCTGTTCGAGTGTGAGTAGAATGTTTGAACTGAATTCAGATTTCCTGGAAGCCTGTTAGTTGTGCTCAGACTGAAAATGAACAGGGATTAAAGTGGATTAGCACCTCCTAATACAATTATCAGCCAGCTGGCAAGATGCCCCCTTTTATTTTCTGGACAAAGCCAATTTATACTTATAAATGGTGCTTGGTGAGTGTTAATTTTGTACCCTGAATATGCTTGATAGCAGACCTTTCTAGCTAAAACAGCAAAAGAAAATGATCCCTGTTAGAGGGACACTTGCAGATAGTAACAATCTATCTCCACGTGTCATTTCCCAACACAACACTCCACAAACCACACCCACCTCATACTGTTATTTCCTGTCTAGGGTTCACGCCAGTCAACAAGAACAACATACATCAATATCACTCTCCTCTCCTCCTCTATCATCTCCCTCTCTCTCCTCCTATCCCTGCCAACTGCAAAAAAAAAAAAATTCAATTCCCGTGGGCACCTCTGACCTCATTCATTCATCTCGCTCTCACACACACCTCTTGAAAAGACAGCAGTTTTGCTTGTAGCGATTACACAGCGTGCTCCTTCATCCTTTGAACTCCTTTCACGCACTAGTCTCCCTTTTTCTCTCCCTCTCTGCCTCCTTTCATCTCTCCTCCCTCTTTTGTCTTCAAGGTAGATGCCCGGCAGTGATGACTGACAGCCTAACCAGAGAAAGAGCGAACGAGATTTAGCAGAAAGATAGAGTCATGATTGCTCTCCAGTGGCTGAACGATGCTATTACACTTTCTTAACATTCTAACGTCCATATCTACATGTGCATTCTTAAGTATGCAGACATCTGTGGTTACTACTGGACAGATTGGCTGGCAGTATTCTAGAGTTTAAACCAACAATAGTCACACTCACAGTCACAGCGCTGAAAACTGGAGCCATTGTGGCCGCTATTAATGCTCAGTTCTGCAGATGAGCTCTACACTACAAACTTGAGCTGCATATTTAACATACACTTCATTAAAAAGACGAGCTGCTGTCGTCAGCCCACTCATAATAATAACTATTATGAGATGTTTAGTCATGCCTGTCTGGGTCATAATTCTGGCTCCATCTCAAATTGAAGTAATATTTAAACCACACAATGCACTGAGTTTGGATGCAGTCTCAGAAATTAACCAAATATTAACTGGGATTGTCAAAAAGCCCAAGACATTTAAATATGGAGGAATAAATGCCCCTGTATTTTTTATACACTACCATTCAAAAGGTTTGTTGACAGTAAGTTTATTTTTTATTGTTTTTGAAATAAGTCTTATTTAATCAAGAATACAGTAAAAACAGTAATATTGTGATATATTTTTACAATGAAAAAAACTATTTAACATTTTAAAATGTAATTTATTCTGGTGATTACAAAGCTGAATGAAGTGTCATATGATTCCTCATTCTAATATGCTGATTTGGTGATTGTCAAGAAACATTTATTATCAAATTTGAAAACAGCTGTGCTGCCTAATATTTTTGTGGAAAGTGTTATCCAGTTTTTTCAGGATTCTGTTAAGTAAAAAAAAAAAGAAGTGCCTTAAAATCAGTTTCATGGGGCAAATCTGTTAACATAAGTTTTTTTTTTTTTTTTGAATGACTGAAGTGTCAAAACTTTACAATATCCTATTCATTAATAACAGTTAATGCAATTGCTAATACAATTACAGCATTTATTAATAATGTTTATATCTAACACAAATCTATCATATACAAAAACATTGTATAAAATTAACATTAGTTGATGTACTATGAACAAATATGAATAAATAAACAAACTAGATTAACGAATTAAGTAAAAAAAAAAATAGTTGGTTACCTAATGCATTAACTAATAACCCTAACTGTTAAGTCTCGCTAAAATACATAAGACTTGTGTACGGATAGATAGTCAAACATTTGCACACTTGAAAAACAGCCAGTCCAGAGGTTGAAGCAGACACTCTTTTAATTATGAAGTCTCTGCGGGTTGCTGGTTTTTAAATACATTGAGTGAAATCACCACTATCAAAAACTTTCAATTGTGAGAATGTTACACAGTCACAATAAACGTGTTTAGTACTCTCAGGGCTTTGAATACTGTGTGGCGTATGGCACAGATCTATGAAAAGTGAGAGTACCAACGCATCTCAACCATATGGCACACGAGGAATCTCAGTAGTACACCTGTACACTTTGAGTGGCATAAACAGTGAGGGACACTGGGGGAAACTCGAGAATTAAGACTTTATATTTGGTACAGATAAGACTATATTTATATTAAAGGAAGTAGCATCCCAGATCATGACATTTCAACAATGCCATATGATCGCCAACCACGCTGACATGATTCCTAATAAGAAACAGTGGTGACAGATACTTTATTGCATGTGCATCTATCAGACTGTGAGAACAAATGTGCTACACTGTCAATATGTGTTCAGAGTTGAACAAATAGAGCTGGGCACTTACACCAATTAAACATTATTACACAGAATACATATTCATGCAGGAGGTCAGAATCTATGGATATGGTGCAGGGGAATTTAAATTCACTGTGAAAGAAAGCAACTTCTTTTGACATTGGTAGGGGCGAATTCTCAGACTAAATAGAATTTATTGGATGAAAGGGTTGAATAGTGACAGATTTAGTGGGGTCCAAACTGCCTTGTGTAGTGCATTTCAGTTAGGGTTAGGGTTAGGTTAGGGTTTTTTAAGAGCAAGAGGACTATTGGACTATTCAGACTAGATGGTCAGGCAATTATGGCTATGAGGAACGTATCTAAAGTGTAATAGCTGAGAAAAATGGAAGAGTGCTGGCTGTTAAGGGAGAGAGTTTGTGGCTGTTGGTGTATAATGTCTGCAGAGGAGATGCTATAGTTGGGGAATTGGGGGAAGATTAAGGGAGTCCAGGGCGCTGTGGTAAAGTTCTCTTAATGCTCTCAGCAACAATAAACGACAAAACATCTGATTAAAAAGATGAGGCAGGGGCTCCTAAAGAAAGAGAGAGAGAGAGAGAAAGAAAGAAAGAAAGAAAAAGAAGGATCAGAAAGTGAATGGCCCTGAACTTGTTTAATTACATAAATTACTGTTAATGCTGATACACACAAATATGCAAAATACACATTAAATCACTGATTCATGAACAACCACACAGATGCATAATGTCTTACCCCAAGGACGTGGACTCTGTTGTAGTAGGAGCTAAAATCTTTACTGAGAGACACCAAGAATCTGCACACCTGACAAGACAAACAAAACACACACATTTCAGTAATGGATGGCTGTATTAATGAAGCCAAGACAGCAGATAGAAGAAGAGATTTGACTGGCTGAGATTACTAGGAATTGCCTTAAAATCAAAACCACATTACAAAATCCATCTGACAAAACAAAACATTTTTTTTCCTTTTTTTTTTTTAAAGTACCTGTTCAGTCCTTAAATTAACTCTGGCTGTACCCCCTTCATGCCATAGGATCTGTCCTGATTGGTCCAGCAGCTCAGAGAATGGAATGAGGTAATTGAAGAGAAGAAGCCACTCCCCCTAAAGACAATGAAATATAACAACTTAAAACAAACTTTCTATACCACTAAACACAAAACAGAGCTTGTTTGAATACATTTGGCATATGTTTTTATTCATAGCAACTGAAGAATACTTGAATAAGGACGCAACAAATAAGACTTTTAGCAAAAAGAGGATCATTAAGGCATGTTAGTTACATATTGCTTTACCTCCTCTTTTAGGGCAGAAAAGTCCAGCTCTGCGCCTTCAGGGATTTCAGGATAAAGACCTACATATTTCAAAATAGACATGGATATTATTTCACAAATGGACACAATATTTTCCTGTTACATTACTATTTAACATGCCGTTAATCAAAAGGCTCAATGGAGAAAGATGGGAATACCACACCTCTGTTCTACATCTAGGAAGTCGTGGCCTAATGGTTAGAGAGTCGGACTTGTAACCCAAAGGTTGCGAGTTCGAGTCTCAAGTCCGGCAGGAATTGTAGGTGGGGGGAGTGGTACCTTCAATACCACGACTGAGGTGCCCTTGAGCAAGGCACCGAACCCCCAACTGCTCCCCGGGCGCCGCAGCATAAATGGCTGCCCACTGCTCCGGGTGTGTGTTCACGGTGTGTGTGTGCACTTAGGATGGGTTAAACGCAGAGCACTAATTCCTAGTATGGGTAACCATACTTGGCCACATGTCACGTCACTTTCACTTCTGTATTTTTTCTGTGCATTTTTACATTGTCACAGAGCACAGACAATCTCTTTCACTGCTTTTCTATTACCTAAGTTTAGAATAGTAACTAGCAGTAAAAAACTGTCTAATAAAGTTACATTTTAAACATATATACAACATCAAATTGTTCAAATGTGGGTGTAGTCATACGCTTTAAAAAACAACTTCTCCATGACTACTGTCTTGATAATACTGCTTGGAACATGATTCATAAGTCAAGAACACTACAGTGTTTGTGTATGTGTGTGTTACCTTGCTCCACCCCTTTCTCGTAGCTGCTGAAAAGTGTGTGAAGACGAGCACAGTTATACATGACAAAGACTCCACCCCTGGGGCCCTTTGTGGACACACCACTGTCCCGCTGAACATCTAAGGTCACCTGAAAGAGAGCTGTCAATCATCTCTGATGCAGGAAAATATATTCTACACACAAACACACATGCAAATACACTCACCGGACTTGTGTGCACTGTGGACAGCAGTTCAAACCTCACGGTAGCCGAGGTCATGACTCTAATGATGTCATCCCATGTCTGACCTAAAAGAGTTTAAGGAGAGTTTACATCTGGCATTAACATGCATCACAATATGGCTGTAAAATTAACTTTTAAGACTGCACAGATAAACACACCTTCAACTTGGTCTCCATACTTCGTTTCTGAGGCCTCTTTCATCTGAGCTTTTCTTAACCTACAGAAATACACAGCCAAACATGTACCACTGTAGTCATCAGACTTATAGACTGAAGTCTTGTAAGAATGATTTATAGAGTTGATAAAGCATTAAATAGAGTTGACAGAGAGTTGCTGTTCTAAAGTTTTGCCTTACTGAAGATACTGAGCTGCATTCATCTGAATGCCAAGAGTTTTAACAGGACCACAAATCACCAATCTCTAATACAGAGGAAGAAAGCAATTATTCATTTATTTATTCATTCATTCATTTTCCAGCAGAGATTGTCTAAAATGTAGTCATGTCCAAATGTGCACCATCTGAGCTGAAAATTGTGTATTCATCCATTTGGGAGTATTACAATGGCTTGATATTGCTGTAAAGACTTTTTACAACTTATTATGACTTATTATGGGTTTCCTTTAATGTCTTTTAGATTTTATGCCATCAATATGCTACTTTACACCTAAAACAGTTATATACACTTTTACGCATACAGTTTTACAAACTTGCTCTTCCAGGAAGTGGAGAATAAATATTGATCAGATCCAATGAAGTGCTCTCTAAATTAGCGTGACCCCTGCCCATTTCCAGATGCTACTAATTAGGATGTACCAAATCATGGTTCATAGCATGGTTAATAGCTTTGATATAACTAAAACCTACTGGCTACTTTAGGAAAAAATAAATAAATAAAAGAATGAGTCCTTTGATCGGTTCAACCAAAAGTTCCTGTTACAGGAAATAGCAAATACAAAACAGAAAGCAATTGTTTAATATGTAAAGCATGCTGAAACAGCTGATGGGCAAATGTGTCTGTGGGGACAGAGTGTAAAACCTGCGCTGCTGTTGCACCCGCCGCTCTCCACAACATGGCTGTTTGTTGCTGACGAAACTCATCCTGACAGGAAGTGACATGCAGGACTGTTGCCGTAGAGACCTGAAATAGAGAAATCCATTACGTCCAACTAAAATATGGCAACTCACTGTAATGTAAAGCAGACAGAGGGTACTTTTGACTCACAGGGAGATCTGCAGTTGCACTGTCCAGCTGGGCCAGATGACACAAAGATTCTCTCTGCACTGAAAATAGAGAAATTACTGACTTATGTATAATACAGAAGAAAACTAAGGCTATCCAATAGTTTATCACTGAAACACTATAGGAGTAAAGCAGTCCTTGTAAAAAATCTGGTTGCCATGGCTCAGTGCGGTCCAGTTCATCTCATCATTTCATCATTTCTCATCACATGTTCCTTTTCAACATTTTATTCTTCACAATGTTAGTTTGTGACAAATCACATCTAAAAGCTCACCAGAGATGCTTTTGTGCAGTAACCATAATTTCCTGCACAACTTCTATATGTTTCGTTAAGTGCTGACATGTCTCATCTCAGGCATTGTGGACGAATTTAGTGATGCATTGGTATTAAAATAATTACTACTGATGAGATCATTATTTTCATGTTAATGCCAATAACTGATTAATTGGCTGGAATTCTATACAACTTTGTCTATTAAATTAAAAATAAAATACTACAAACTAAAATCAATCATAACAACATATAGCTTTCAGTTTTGAAAAATGCATACATTTACATAAAAATATATTTAACAGTGTCATTAAATCAATTTTAAGTGAATATTAGATCATGGCAAAAGTCTAAAGGCAAATAATGGATGAAATAATAAAGCACAATTAAATTTCCAATGTTGACTTACAGTGATAAAATAATAATAATAATAAATTAAAAATATAATAAATAGACAATAACCTATATCATACCAATATATTGTGCATTCCTAGTTAAATTTACAGTGTGGTGCATTTTAATGCATCATAATGTGGTGCATTATGGCGTAAAAGAAAAAAAAAAGGAATAAATAACAAATGTCTTGTTTAAAAAATAAACATCAGCAACTGGAACTGTACTGGCTGATGACAGGGTTAAAATATTCATAAAATAAAATGCAATTAAAATCTCAACATCAAACATTCTACTCATGCAACCCTAATAATGACATTTACTGACCAAACAGACACAAATCTTGTATATAAACCAAACCATGAGGAATTTAACCCATTAGATTCCTAATAAACACACTACAGCTCACCTGTGCAAGAGCCAAGAGTGGGATCATATCCCTGAACGTTCCCGTCCTGTACCACTTGTTTAAGGTTTATCCTAACTTCCTCTTTTATCCCTCTTTTCTCTCCCTCTATTTCCTCTCCTCTGCTTCTCCTTTTCCCCCTATCTATCGCTCTGTCTCTGTAGGTTGAGTTCTCTAAAGCCTTTTTCATCTTCTCCTCCCTGTCCTCATTGGTCCAGCTGACAGGCACTGTTGGCCAATAGATGCCTAGTGTTTTCAGAAAGTTGACAATGTCACTGTCCTGTGGCAAGGCTGGACAAAAGGACACAGTGTACCTAAACGGAATAAAGAAAGAGTTGATTAATCTGTCCTTTTGGAGACAAAATTTATGCCAATATCATAAAAGTCAAAGCACACACCCTTGTCTTCTGAGATGTGCCCCGTGGTGGTCAGCAATGAGAACGGTCCGTAGCTGCCCCAGAGCTAGTGTATCCGGAGATGGTATGGTTTGTTTGGTGTGGAGGGCAGGACAGTTGATGAGGATACAGCCCTGTCTCTGGGCAGCAGGTCTCAGATATGGCGTTATTCCACATAAAACACCTTTAAATGCTGCACAGCGATCCACACACACGTGCAGGCCCTCTGCTGTCACTTCAGTGGCTCCTATCGGCAATACACCGCTGCCATGAAGAGAGCGAACACCACTGAGAACATCAGAGGGAACCTGAAAACACACACACAACCATGAAAATTACACACGTGTATTTAGTGTAACAATTTATATATTTAGTGTAGTTGCCCAAGGACACTTTCTCATTAAATCCAAACTTTTGTTGAAAATGGTATAAAGTGATTTGAAACAATGCACAAAATCAACATGAATGCGAAGATTACATTTTCAAGTCACAACGAAATCAAAATCGACAATTCTTATTTTTGTCAAATTAAAATATTGCATTTAGATTGATTTATCTTTGCACATTACTATTTTTTTTTTGTCAAATAATATCTTTAATCAAAAACATTGTCCCCTCCCCCTCACAATGACATCTCTTCTCTGATGCATAAAGGCAGGACAATAATCCCTCCCTTTCAGCAACCTGTCACTCACATGAGATCACAGCCATTAGCAAATGACAATGATCCAGCGATCCAATCAATTCCCGATTGACAAAATGAAGTCCCGCCCTACAATTCTTCTAGTTTGAGAAACTGTTTCACCAGAATAGGGGAGAAAAGCCAATTGCAATTTACGGTTTTAAGCCAACTATGAGAACTTGAGGTGAGGTCACATTCGCCGTTGTTTGGTGAAATTTTACAGGCAATATCCAGTCATTTAAAAAGAAACCCTCAAGATCTGGTGTTTCGCATGAGGGTGAAAAAGTTCCCCATGCAGATTTCACTCATGTTCAGGTTGGTCATACGAATCTGCTGCATTGACCAACAGAAAGCTGATTGATTTGAGAGTACTTCAGTGTGAGTTTTGCTTTTTTGCCAACGAAATTTTACCGAAATGCTTTTTTAATTCTATGGACATGCATGTCGTTCAGATCTACCAACAGAAGGCTGCATCAAAAAATATTTAACTCCCACAAAGAGTGTCAAAAGTATGTTTTAATTTGTACACATACATTTTTTTAACTAATTTAATTTTTACAATCACATATTTCACATAATTTATAAGTGTATATGTTGCAACAACGTTTTCAAGCATCAATTCAGTAACCACACAAGATTAGAAAATAGAGGGCGCTAAATAGATGCGCGCGAACTTATGTGGTAACCATAGCAACAGTTCGCCGCTCGGGCAGTTTTCGTTGACTACTGGACATCGACAAAACATAAGAAGGTATGTTTGTTAATGCGTACTATCATAAACGTTTTGTAACGCAAAACGTTTTGTTTAAAATGTCATTAACACTTTTGTTTTTCAGGGACGCGAAAAGACAATTCAGTTAACTGAGATTTCTCTTAAAAAGACATTTTGACCGCCTGAGTCAATAAATAATTAACACAGCACAAACTAAACAAGGTTTCTCTGTAATAAATCAGTAACGTTAATAAATCAGGACGTGATTATGGCATTGCGGTTCTCCTAATAGCCTAACTTACATGTTGTTTTTAATATTGGCATATTCTGACCTAGATCTAACGGCAAGTGAGGAGTTAAACAACTTCTACCGCAGGGTTCATCAAATTAGTGAATTCGTTCAAAATGAACAAATCGTTCAAGAACGACCCAACACTACATCAAATGTTTGGTCGATGCCAGTCTAGCTGGCGCCCTGCGTGTCTGTGCAGAGCTCGGGCTTATATTCTGACAATTCCGTGTCAGTGACTTCGCGAAGCATAACCACACGTCCAAGCAAATGCTTGAAATATCCAACAAGCCATGCGTAATATCCCCATGTGGAGAAGCGCGAGAGCGCATCTGTCAGTAATGCAGGCCAGGAAGAGCTCATAACGCACATGTACGTACATGTTTCAGACTGACCTCTCCACCGGCGTACAACATCGTCAGAACCGTGTTGGGTGACAAGAAGTCACGATTTCTCAGGTTTTTGGCGCTGCTCTCCTTGAACCAGAGCTTCTCTCGCTCGCGGCTGATCTCGGCTTCATTTTCAGCGTCTCTCCGCAACGCTCCGCTCAACGCTTTGACGGTGGACACGATGCTGAAAGGCACGGCTTCCTCCATAATTAAGCTCAATATGTTGACATTGTTATTAGTGCCTGAACTCTGAGACTGACTGTAACAGCACTGCGGTGCTGTGCTCCGATTGATCACCAATCAAAACAGATGTATGGGGACCGGAACGTTAAGAAATGTCACTGGTTAGTTAGAGGGGGGCATATTATCTTGTAACACGAGTTCCCGGTTGCGACCTTTTGAAAGGCGCCATTTTGAGTGTGGCAAAATCAGGCCTGTCAATTACAGAACAGAAAGTAAAAGTGCTCTTTTGATAAAATACGTTTTGTTCAGAAGCTGCCGTTTTATTTTAAATAATATAGACAATTATTTTGATATTCTATGGATTACTTTTCTTCTTATCACTGATATTTTACATATTCATGTGTAGTTCACACAAAAATGCAAGTTATGTCATCTTATTTTCATTTTCTGGTTCTAAACCTACGTGACTATTTATTGTGCTATATTACAAAGTCATTTGATAGCTTTGGGTGAGGAAAAGAGTATTTATCGTCGTTAAAGTATTCACTACAAATCTTACTTGACAGCTAGGCCTGTCACACATTTTCATTCATTTTATGTAAAACAGCAGCATGCACATTCTGCTATTAATTTCTGCTTTTCTAAAAAGAAAAGAAAACGAGGGTGAGTAAATGATAACAGAATACTTCAGTTTTTTGGTGACTAAAGGTCAAAAATTCCCTTAACTCCATAAAATGGAGCAATTTTTTTATAGATATATATAAAATATATATAAAATAAATAAATATAAACCAGCCTTTTATTCTATTTAATGTTTAAGTAGGCTGCCTCAGGAATATTGTTTCCAGCATAAACAAGTTTAAAAAGCATCAACATATTTTTAATGTTTGACATGATAATACTAAAATATTTCCGTATGGAACAGTAATAAGACACCATCTGTAAATGGTTTTATATATTTATCTTTAGAAAAGCATATCAAAATGAGATCTGGTCATACTGAGGCATATTTGAATGCTGGTTGTTCAGTTGCTTATTTGAGTACTTCCGCTTTGTTTGGTGCAGGTAACAGTTGACTGTAAGAGCTGAACTTGGGCCAGATTACATGTCACATGTTATGGTTGACAGTAAGATCTAGATCTCTTCCCAAAACAACTAAAACAGCAACATTGGCTCAAAGATTTCACTTTATATCCTCTAGCCAGTGTAAAATCATCCAAAACCTGCTTCAGATCACTCAACTATTGAAAACACAAACCTCTATCATTCCTCTCCATGTAGATCTAAAAAATCATTTAGGAGTTTTGATGATAAAGGCCCTAAAAAACAAACAAAAAAAAAAAAGTCGACAAGTGATGCATGACAAATGTTCTTAATTTATTTTAGAATTCCAGAGACAACATTTTGAATGTCTGATGAAGCATTTTAGTAAGAGATTATGTGATTTACTGATTAATGAATACTGAAGATTCTGAAGATTTGTGATTGTCAGGAAGTGATGCCAATCTTGGCTGACACGAAGTTCCCGGTGGCGAAACATATTTCTGGCGATCCGGGAGAAAACGTGTCATTCCAGAGCAACATCAGAACTCGTATACACACATACACATTTCTGACTCAACTATAACATTGTAGATATATTCAAATACATTTCAAGTAATACAGAAGTAAAAGTCACATACAATATCATATCTGAATGAGGCCAACTCCCGAATTCCCCCAACACTTTTTCATCTTCAAGTTCCTGCAAGAGAGGAAGGGCACGGAATCCATAGCCAGCTGTCAATCAAGAAAACAGCTGCATTATGGGTTCCGTTACCTTCCAAACTGCTGTGGCCATTTTCACAGACACTCTGTAAACAAACAAATCCACCAATATTTTTTTTTTCGTATGGAAATTTCAAGCTAATTACATTTATCAAGTGTACTTTTTTATCAAATTAGGAAAAAGAAATAACATTCAAACAGCTTTTAACACAAACAAGTTTGGCGCCTCTGCAAAAGAATCAAACTTGTTTATTTATCTTGTTTCATCTGTAGACTTGTCTTGAAAAACCTGTTCCCTATCAGAGAAGAGTGGGCAGAGAGAGAGGGAGGGAGAGAAGGAGAAGGGGGGTTATGCAAGGTAGATGAAGACAAAATGACAAGAGAGATTAAACAGGATATAAAATTAACTAAAGAAAGTCACATGAAGTAAAATGAAGGAGGAACTAGCCTGAAATATGAAGCTTAATTTTAGAAACAACAGCCTTGATGGCACTTTGTAAATACTTTAGTGAAGACTAGTTGATCTTTCACTGTCTGTCCTTTTTTTTATTTTCTCATATTTGCCAAACACAGTGAAATGAACGAGGAAAAGATGAGCAGAATGAGACAAATGAATGAGAGACTGTTTGTATCAATGTACATTTCCATAATTATTTTTTCATTTCAGTGCGATCTACTTGCGAAAGAGAAGGCAAGTTAACAAATGAAAGAATCAAGTGGAGCTATAGGTGAAGATAAATGAAAGAAAACGACAAGAGAGGAGACACATTGTACGTGACAGATAAAAACAGACAGGTATGAACGAGAGGAGATGAATAATTCTGTTACCTGCTCCTGTCATTCCTCCTCTTTCTTGCGCTCTCTCTCCCTCTCTCTGCTCCCTGGCTTGTGCGAGTTTGTCAGTGTTCTTGTATTTATACCTACTGACTTCCTCCTCAGAAATCTGAGGAACATTTTCACTTTCACTTCTTCACTAGACTGCCCACAACCTCCCCCCTCCAAACATCTCAATGTCTTTCCCTTCTCTTTTCTCTTCTGATAATTCCCATCTCTTTCTTTTAATTTATATTTCTTTGTCTGTTACATCAAAAAGTGCTTCAACTACTATGGTTGATTCACTCATTTGATTGTAGGTGTAATATATGTTATTTATTCTTAATAATATATATATATATTTTTTTTTTTTCAAATTATGAAATATATGCATATTCTTCAAATATTTTTATCAAAAAAGTTCTAGTTTTCAATATTGCAATATTGCTGCACAGTAATATAGATCTGTCAGTCATTTCATTTTTGCTGTGTATAAAAGCGTTGAGAGATTTGGGCCCAGCTGGGCTGAGCTCACTAATGGGCCAATATCATATTTCATTTATGAGGAGCCACCTGGAGCTCTCAGCCCAACCTGTCCAGGTGTGGATCCATTAGTGAGCATGTGTGAACGCTTGTTTGGAAAGTCCGGTAGTTTTGGAGGTGAAGGCTGGTTCCCTTGAGACACACTCGCAAAATGAGGAATAACGTACCAATGTCAATGTTGAGCAGCCATCTACCCACACACCCACAGATTCAGGATTTGAAAACCAATTTATGATGAAAAACACAAGCAAGTGAAAAATGTTGTAATTTACATGACAGGCACAGTTTTATGAAGGTACTCGCATGCGCCTAACTTGAACGGTCAGTTCTCTTTTTATAACAAACTTGACAGAAATCCCATTAAAATACAACACTTCCTGTTTCACACAGATACACTGCACTCAATCATCCTGTTTGCTTCTCTGGACAGAGAATGTTGACTGTGTATTGCTTATAATGATGCATATGCAGGTATGTTTGTATTTTATTAATCAAGACAAGACAAATATCTGGCAAAAAAAATGTATATTTTCCAACAAAAGTTGTCAAATGATTACAATCAAAAACAATTTTTTTTGACATGTAAGGCATCTGATACAAACAGCATGCGTTCCGCACAAACGCACACATTCACACAAACTGGCATATGCTTACAGACATTCACACACGATTTCTCTCCTCGCTAAGAGGAAAGGCGGCTGGGAAGACGAGAAAGAGGAAGCTGAGGTTCTCAGTGTGTTTGTGCAAAAGCACGTGTGGAAGTCCATTAATGGGGGTTTATGTGCATTTGGCTATGCATGTACTGGCATCTGTAGTGTCTTCTTTAAAACAGGCGTTTCTCATAGCTGAAAGAACAAAGGTCAGTTAATTTTTTTTTTTTTATTTAAGTTAAAAATTGTACATTACTCAATTCAAAAGTGTGGTTTCAGAAAGATTTTAAATTTTCTTTTTGAAAGAAGTCTCTTACACTCACAATGACATTTATTTATTTGATCAAAATGAATATTACAATTTAAAATAAATATTTTCTACGTTAATTTATTTAAAATGTAATTTATTCCTGTGACAGCAAAGCTGAATTTCCAGCAGCCATTACTCCAGTCTTCAATTGTTTTGTTTTTTTATTCTTACTGACCCCAAACCGTTGATCGGTAGTGTACAATATCTTCAGACTAAGTGTACAAATGTTCAACTACCTGTGTAGACTGTGTACTCCACCCTCCATCTGAGCTGACATTGTCCTCTTTTCAAACCTCAGTTCACCAGAATACATCATTGCCCTGAGAATGACAAATTGTCTCCAATTAACAACAAACATATACAGTATCTCACAGAAGTGAGTACACCCCTCACATTTTCATTTTCTCTCCCCGGTGTCATGTGACTCATTAGTGTTACAAGGTCTCAGGTGAGAATGGGGAGCAGGTGTGTTCAATTTGGTGTTATCGCTCTCAGTCTCTCAATACTGGTCACTGGAAGTTCAACATGGCACCTCATGGCAATATTGACACTTTGGGCCCAATTTGGACATTTTCACTTAGGGGTGTACTTACTTTTGTGGCCAGCGGTTTAGACATTAATGGCTGTGTGTTGAGTTACTTTGAGGGGACAGCAAATTTACACTGTTATACAAGCTGTACTCACTACTTTACATTGTAGCAAAGATATAATAAAATATTTACAAAAATGTGAGGGGTGTACTCACTTCTGTGAGATACTGTAAATATTGGGTTTGTGTCTTAGCAATGCATTATTGGGCTAAAGGTGCAGTGTATAATTTCAGTCCCACTAAAGGAATCAAACAGAATTGCAAAAATAAGAAATGATTGTTTTGGAAATAATCATACTTTTTACAATTTTGTTTGCCGGCACAGAAATGCTATACTGTGCCTTTGAATGCATTTAATTGCAGGTATGCGAGTAATTAGTGCGATTGCGTGTACCTCAGCTGTGTGAGGCTCTTTGCACCGATGTCTTGGCAGGAATGCTGTATGCCAACAAGAAGATATGGAACAAACTTATGGATGGAGCCTTTATCCTGAACAGCCCCTGAAACTCCCTGAGCTACTTTAATCTTATCACTCTCACTGAAAAAAAGAGACAGAGAGAGATGACAGAGGGGTTGAGAGAGTGAACATGGTTTAAATTTAGATTCTGTAGAACTTACTTTCTCAGTCAAAAAGCTGTTGTTGCTATTAGCTTTTATTAATGTTTCATATTCTCATTTAACTACTATTCCATAAATATATCTATATATCATCAAGCATTACTCTATATAAGCAGTTGTGAAATAGCTAGCATATAGCGAAGCTGTTTAAAAAAAACATGGGAACCTGTAATTAGTGGCTAAATTGTAGCAGAAACTAAGAGCAATAAGTGCAGTTTTGTATTTGGGAAAGGATTTATTTGCGTGTGTAACACCTGAAGTATCTGCTCTGTGAGCCCAAGTTCTTGTCCATGGCATCCAGTGAGCCCATCCCTCTGTACTTCTTCAGACGGATCCCATCCGAAAAGAAATATTCACCAGGTGCTTCAGAGGTGGCAGCGAGCAATGACCCCATCATTACTGAGAGACACAGGAACCAAAAGCATAAGAGAATTTAGCTTCAATTATGACGTTAGTACATATCTCATGAACCTATATCTAACTCATAACTCACCTGTAGATGCTCCCAATGCAAGAGCTTTAGCAATGTGACCAACTGTCTGAATTCCCCCATCAGCGATGACAGGCACACCAAACCGCCGAGCGTATTCTGATACCTTATACACAGCTGTTGCCTGTGGCCTCCCGCATGCTAGCACTGTGAGAGCAATGAGAAATACAGAGCCTTACTTACAAATTACTATCAAATTAAACTTGCATATTCTACAAATATTAATTGTGTAGATGAGGACAATCATATGCATTGCTGAACAAATACTCTCCACTAACTGTTGTTCATACAAACACAGACATCCATACTCTCTATCACACAGACAGACAGACATATGAACACATGAATGACTATCAGTGTATTCTTTACTCATGCAGTCATGGGACTTCAGTCAGTGACAATAAACCAATCAGTAAACGTTACAGAGGCAGTATTACATGTCAATACAAAATGAGGCCAAACCAAAATTAATTAAAGAAATCTGAATCATAGCACTTCTTTGAACTTCACTAAGTTCAAAGACAACAAGTTAGCGTCATATGAAATATGGGGGTTTATGGGGGAAATTTTCTATAAATGGTGAGGTAACATGAGAGGAGAAAAATAGGAGCCCGTCAGCAAACCCTCTGCAAGTCTTGACAAACAAGAACAACTGAGAAAGGACAAACCAAAGGAAAATGATTTGAATCATTCAAAAAAAATTCAATAATCTTTTCGCTCCACTGTCTGTTTGTGACCTTCCGCAAGACCATCACAATAAAAAGTTAGTTTGCTATGTTATACACGCACACACTTATCATTTCCAGATTTTGGGATCCAAAAGTCTGAGACTACTACTGCAAATTATACTATTTTATTTAAGCAATCTAACTAATTAAGCATTATATTAATTAGCATAACGAGTGAAAAGTTGCATGCAAGATGCATGGAAATCCATGCTGTCATCCTCCCATCATCATCATCATCACCTGGAACTAATGCCCTGCTGCAGCCAAGGGAGTTTTTGGCATTTTTGTTGTTTTAAGACAAAGAATGAGAATAAACAAGAAATGAAGGAGGGGGCAGCTGCATTGGAAAATGACAAGTGTCAACTTTTTACCCACAACCCCCTTCTGTATTCTTTAAAGTCACACCATCTACACTCTGCATACTGTAAAATGAAAAAAAAAAAGGTGTGACTGAAATGAACACGGACTATACTGAACTTTAAAACAAAGACCCCTCTGCAGTGAGACTGATGATTGTGAAACCCTCAGCTATTTGTGCTTTGCTTAGCAAGTGCACTTCATATGCTCCAGCAGCTCTAAAACCTATTTGGACACTTAAGCCATATTTTCATTGTACAAATAAAATATCAAAGCAAATGGCATATAGAAACAAGCAATGCTAGTGCTTTTCTCAGAATTTCACTTTTCTGTGCCAAATTGGCAATGACTTTTAATCAGCAACTCCAAAAGCGATTTTTAGTGAATATGCAGTCGTTTCCCCTCAAGTTCATCACATTAACTAAGATGATACATTAATGTTTTAAAGAAAGTGACCAAATATTCATGACTGTCATTTTAACAGCATGTATTTAAAAGTAATTTGTGAAATGTTAAAAAAAGCTTTATATATACAATGGGTACGGAAAGTATTCAGACCCCCTTAAATTTTTCACTCTTTGTTATATTGCAGCCATTTGCTAAAATCATTTAAGTTAATTTTTTTTCCTCATTAATGTACACACAGCACCCCATATTGACAGAAAAACACAGAATTGTTGACATTTTTGCAGATTTATTAAAAAAGAAAAACTGAAATATCACATGGTCC
>NW_015538026.1:1506001-1518923 GCF_001515605.1 Sinocyclocheilus anshuiensis | reverse complement strand
AAATAGTCACTTGGTTTTATATTTCATGATGCAATGACACTGATGCATGTTTAAGTGCGACTTTCATGTCCAAATACCTTTTCTAGCCACTGCACAAACTAGTTCACGTATGTTAGTGAGGGATTCTGGGTAACAGACTTAGATCAGTGGAAGTGCCAAACGCCATTACTGACAGGTTAGTCAGACAATGACAAGCATCCAAAACCCCAAAAACCAGCAACTACTTCTAATGATGCAGAGCCATTAACCAGTCAATGCAGCAGGCAGTGAGATAGTGAGCCAATGGGATCTGATAGGGGATCAGGGGGAGGGACTTACTGGAGTATCCCGTAACAGTAGTTGGGGTTTTGGGGCTGTGGAGCTTTAAACCAGGAGGAATACTGAGAGACGCTAGAGAGACACAATTATAGAAAGGGAAATAGAGACTGAGAAAGAGCACACAGTAGCTCTGTTCTAAAACCTAGTGAGGTGCCTTGCTGCCTACATACTTCTAAGGAAGTATAACTAATTGTTATGGAATTTCATAAGGCATAGATTTGGAATGCAGTACAAAGCCTGCAACTGTGTGCAACACAGTTTGATGTTGCTAAACTAACAGCATGATACTCCAAGCATAAAAAATGTTACACTCATAAATGCTGGGTAAAAGAATACATTAAAATTACTTATGTATTTTACAGTATAAAGCATTTTATTCAGTAATATGTATATTCATAATCAAATTTTTGCTTACCTTGTCAGCCGTCTTTGATTTATTTGCAATGCATTATGGAACTGTAATATTCATGAATAACTTTTTTAGATTTTTAAAATGTAATTTATTTCTGTGATGGCAAAGCTGAATTTTCAATCTTTAGTGTCACATGATGCTTCAGAAATTATTCTAATATGCTGGTTCTTATTATCATCAATTATGAAAACAGTTGTGCAGAGTATTTTTGTGGAAACCATGATGCATTTTTCCAGGATTCTTTGATTAATAGAAATTTCAAAGGAACAGTATTAATTTTAAATAGAAATCTTTTGTAATATAAACGTCTTTACTGTCACTCTCGATCAATTTAATGTGTCCTTGCTAAATAAAAGGATTAATTTCTTTCTTTCAATAAAAACAAACAAAACAAAACTTCTGAACGGTAGAGTATCTCAGAAAGCAGCATAATTATATAGCCTAGCTTCTGGAACAGTCTTTGCTAGGTTTTGGAACAGAGCTGATAAAAAAAAAAAAAGGGGGAACTGATGCAAGTATCAAAAAGACAACCGGTCAGAAGAAAGAAAATATGCCATAGAGACATAAGTGAAAACTGAGAAAAAAAGGGAAAAAGATATAAAAACTGTGATAGAAAAGAGCAAAGAAGAGCCTCCACTACCATACTCCCATCATTCAGAACGACATTTGTCACAGAGAGCTATACAAATGGACAGACAGACACTTATATAGACACATACATATTATTTCTTCAAAACTACAGAATATGGAATAACACCACACAAACAAAAATATGAAAACTTTTCTCCACAGATTCTAAAACCCCAGAAAAATGCTGGAAGAGTAGAAATCAATCAATCTACACAATTACATTGCAGACCAAAACTGCAGGGTTATTTGGGAAATGACAGATAATTTGGACTGCTCTAACCATGTTAAAAGAGGGCCAAAGGAGGCACTGGACATTAGGTGCTCTCTCTGGAATGACTGGATGTAGAAATACAGCCGGTGATTGGCTGAGGGGCAGGCATTCAGGCATGGGATTGGTGGACTGACCTTCTTGTGTAATGCAGATGGAGCCGCTGCCCATTCCCACTCTCAGAGCATCCACTCCGGCATCAATCAAATTCTTAGCCTGAGCCGCAGTCACCACTACAACAGAAAGACAACCCATGTTAACTGTGTGTTTGTAGATATTATGTTCAAAAGCTTTGTGTTTCAAACTAACCATTGCCGCCAATGACTTGTAGGCTGGGATATTTCTCTTTTATGTACTTAATCATATTAATCTGAAAGATGGAATTTCCTTGAGAAGAGTCCTAAAGTGAGCAGAGAGACAATATGTAACCAAATAGGACAAAAATAAACAATCTTCAGGAACAGATTCACTGAAAGACATTAAGCCCAAAACAGGCCTCACCAGGACAACCACGTCTACGCCAGCCTGCACCAGCAGGTCGAGTCTGTATTTGTCATCATTGTGTGTTCCAATGGCAGCGCCACACAGCAGCTGTTTACGAGAATCCTTTGAGGCCAACGGGAAATCTCTGTTCTTCTTTAAATCTGTCCGAGCGATGATGGCCACCAAACAGCCCTCCTCATTTACGATAGGAAGCTTCCCTATGGCAAACATATTGAGTGTGAGAATGTGACATGGGAAAATTATCTTGCAGCATTCTGCCTTCATTTCAAAGCTGCAGTTGAGTAACTGAACATATTCAGTTATTTAGTGAAGGTTGTATCATACTGATTCAATATGATAACTCATGAATTTGAGAGTCTTTTTGAGAGATTTAACTTTTACTTATATATTTGGTCATTTTATACCATGTCAGCAGCTATATTCTTGGCTAAAATCATTTACATAGATACATTTATAAAACTCTAAAAGGAGGTATGGAATGGATATACAAAAAAAAAAAATCTACAAGCAGAAAGATAAAATGTATTAACATTTAAAAGATACAAAGGTGTAAGATACAAAATAAATGCTGTTTTTAAATAGTAGTGTATACTGCATGCAATTTGCAAGTTGCAATTATTTTGTGGCATGCCACTGCGGAGAAGTGGTGCATGAAACACTGCTATATAGGTTAATTAATAATTACCATTCACATAAACGTTTTATTTGGTTCAAGGATTAATCCAAAACTTTCCTCAGCCATGAAAGTGTGAAGAAAGAAAAGGGTAAAGAGCTCTCATAAATGCTTAAAGTCTAAACCACCTTTCTTGCTCCTCTGGAGGATTTCATTGGCCTCTTTCAGTGTCACTCCTGCTGGAGCAACCACCAGGTCCTCCCTCTTAGTCATTACCTGAGAGAGAGAAAGTTAAGGTGAGCTGAATTCAGTAAAAACTGCTTAGCCCTCGTCCTCTGTGTTAAGCCCCACCCACCTCACTGAGGGGCAGGTCATGCTCAGACTCTTTGAGGAAGTCGATATCTCGTGATGAAATGATACCGACCAGACGTCCGCCCATCTGTCCGTTGTCAGTGATCGGAATCCCACAGAATCCATGCCGAGCTTTTGCCTGAAATACATCTCTTACCCGCTCGTTAGGACTCATCACCACCGGATCCGTAATGAAACCCTGTTCGTACCTCTAAACGGAGGTTGATCAAAAGTGGAGGGAAAGGGAGGGAGAAAAGTCAAGTGATTTTCTATTAGGCATTTCTATTTGGGAGTCACCTCAATACACATCACTTAATACAGAATGAGGTGTGGATTTCTCATTCACAAGGACACTGTTGCAACTACAGGGTAGGGGTCAGAGGAAAAACATAGTACGAATGAGAAAAGAAAGCTGGTACATTCATAAAAAGACAAGAGTTAAAGAAAGAGACCTGAAGAGACTCACCTTGACCTTACGGACTTCATTAGCCTGGAACTCTGGAGTGCAGTTATGATGAATGAAGCCAATCCCACCAGTCAGCTGTGAAAACACATGATCACATCAGACTTTAGAACAAAATGCTACACACATAGATAATCAATCTTTGTAAATTTAGGTTTAAAATTATTAAAAATTCAAGTGGAATGTGGTTTTGGGGAGACAGGACAGGACATTTTTAGGAAAAAAAAACTCCACTTACCTGGAAGAGGAAGTACATTTTAGATGTGTATGTCAGTTAAGATTTTTATTTTGTCAACTTCTAGAAGTATATTTGCAAAGATGGTCTAAAAGCTAATGGACAGATTTAAAAGACTCCTATCTTGATTCATGGGGACTTTAATGATTTCATTGATATCAAAATATGAGGCAGCATGTTTGCAAATAATCTTTTCTTTTGTAATATGCACACATTTAGATAATTGTGCTTACTCAAATGCCTATAATAGTAAGAGCACTTTCTATGTTGGAATCTTGTGTCAATCATCTTCTTACCGCCATAGCAATGGCCATGCCAGACTCTGTGACTGTATCCATGGGTGACGAGACCAGTGGAGTTTTCGTTGTGATTTGTTTGGTCAGCGCTGATGTCAGGTCCTACAGAGAGAGCCAATCAAATTAAACCACTGATGATACACAAGCAACATCATCCATCCAGCAGTAGAGTGTACAAAATTGACTACTGTTCATAAGCAGAGTGTTTCACTTACCACTTGGTCAGCTGTGAAGTCAATGTACCCTGGCAGGATCAAAAAATCACTAAAAGCGAATGGAGAAAAGTGAGCGAAAATTAGGAGATTAGGGAGATTAATTAATTTACAGCTGCTGCAAGTGATATTTGAACACATCACTATTACTTGACAGATGTAACTGGAAAAAGGTGTCCTTAGAAATAATACTTGTATCTGTGACAGCATCGCATTGGACTCCAGTTCTAGCCAATCAGAAATCTTTATAGGTGGCTCTGCCAATAGCAAGAGTTTGGGGCGGGACTAACTGTTTGAACAACCAATGGCAGAGTGGAGTGTTTGGGAAACATAATTGGAAACTATTTATGTATGTATGCATGTATTTATTTATTTAGAAACATTAACAGTTATACATTTAAAACAGGCTATTTTTTACAATTCTGCAGAAATCGCTTTTATGAATTACACCGAATCGATAATGATTCAGTGAGTTGATGACTTGAGTACCGCTCTGACTGATTCAGTCCGATTCGCCAACATTCAACTCTTTCAACTCTCTTATCTCGTACACACTGACACATGCATACATATACACCACGTTGATTATGTTCCAAAGACAGTCACTTTATCTATTATGTCACATATCATGTTGTTTACGAGTGTGTCAAGCTACACGCTGTTTATGATCAAATCGAGTACGTCAATGCTGCAACCTCATTATATCCAATGTAAACAGTCCATTAGCGTACGAGTCTTGTGTTAGATGGTAAACAGAAAGGCGTTTCTGGAAGAAAAAAAACTCGCACCTGCCACGGATAAGCTTTCACTCGGGGACATTATATGCTTTACATGGCACCAGAGAATTTGTAAAGGGAAAACAACCACAACATACTTCACGAAGCTCAACCTATTTATATCGCATTTGGAAGGCCTGGCCTAAGAGACAGCGATTAGTTTTGGTACAAGAAAAGCTGCTTGGGGTGTCAGTGGTTTAAGAATAGACTGTGGTAACTCTACTTCTCTGTACTTGGCTAAATGGAATGGCAGCAGATGTTGAATCCCCACAGTTCATCAGTCAATCCAAGATGTCCCTTCGACCTGACTTGACCTTGTAAACCCACATGGCACCACACTGACATGCGCCCTCCATAGTGATCCGTCTATGCAGTACTAACCCACGTGAAACCAAATTGCACAATAGATGTAGAACAGTGTGCTGTCACAGATACCCATGCTGGATGCCAAAGCAGACAAATGTGGACCAACAACGACACCTACATGCTGTTCAGCACATGTTATATGTTTTACTGTGTAAGCACATCTGCAGTGGTGACTGGCAAACCTGTTTGATGTTTAACAAATAGCAAGCATATGGAGAATGAAACCGAGGGGTATGAGACACAACTTAAGGTATTTACTTATAGGTAAGGCCGTCTCCGCAGTTGAAGAGTTGCTGTCCGGTTAAACCGTCGTCAGGCACGTAGCCCGTCTGTCCGCTGATTAAATAGTCCGCCATAGCGCCTGAAAAGCGTAAACGTCAAAATTCTCAGGTGAGCCGGTGCGCACACAGTCCGGTGAGTGATGTTCTCCTCGGAGCTTCAATCTGACAGTCTTCACGGCACCTAATGACATTAAATGTCGCCAAAAAAAACCCAGATTTCTATTAAGAAACAGGTCTTAATCAAAGAAAGACCCAGCGTGCTCTTGTTTTTGGGACTGAAGCTAGCCCGTAGTGCCCACAAGCATCACACGTGCCTGTCTGTACGACCTCGTCTTCCGCAGATAATAATAAGCTGTCTTCGTACGTCACTTCCGGGCTGTAGTAGGGTGGCGTTTATTCGCTAAAACAGTTTTAATATTCCCGAATATAGGAGACTGAGTGTCATCTCTTCGCCCTGGGGTGCAGTGGAAGGGTGGGGTGTTTGTTTGTATCGTCTGTTGTGGGCGCATTCTCGTTATCTCGCGCGCACATGTGTTCAGCACGAGGGGAACTTCTTCGATTTAAATTTATCTCGTGCACTCTGTTGCTGACTTTATTTGGTTCGCATGAACTGACCTGAATATGCAGGGCCCGGGATCGCGCGAGGACACCTAATGCCCTTCTAGTGCGCGCAAGGACCATTTGAAGAGTGTTGTTTTTACTGTGAAATAATTTTCCTAATATTTACTCTATTAGGGCCGCAATAAAAATACAGTAGTAACATAAATTTGACATATTTAAGCCTTGTATTTTTAATATTAATATTTTTGTATAGTAATAGATTTTTGTTCTTTATCATAAATGTTGACTGCATCTGATCTGTGTATGCGTTTGACTTTTGGAGAGAAAAAGCTAAATCCTTTATGAAACATCAAAAAGGAAAAGTGGTTCATACAACACTGCATATTGTGTTTATTCTTTTCTATAAAGACCAAAATGTTGTATTTCATGGCTGTAGGTTGCATATAGTAATTATAATTATCCTGATGTAAGAACAGTGCAAGTAATCAGTTTGTGACATCTCCAATTCTGTGTTAACACAAAATGGCAAATATGAACTGTACTAATATATGGCAGCTCTAACATTCTGGTGTCAAAGGCAACTCTGGTTTTGCGTATATGAAGTGGTACATGTTAAAAAGTTGTGTAGTGCATGAATATATCCCATTTCAAATGCACATGTACACTACCTTTCAAAATTTTGGGATCTGATTTTTTTTTTCTTGACTTTTTTTTTTTAATGTAGCAAGGATGCATTCAACTGATCAAAAACACAAGATATTTACTGTTATAAAATATTTATATTTTTCAGTTTCCATACTACATTTAGCAGCACAAACATTTTCACCTGTGATAAGATTTAATAATAAAATATGAATACAAATAAAATAATTACCTTATTAAAAATAATTATAACAAATCTTGAGCACAATTCAGCATATTAGAATGATTTCTGAAGGATCATGTGACAAGGAAGACTGTAGTAATGGCTGCTGAAAATTCAGATTTGCCATCACAGGAATGAATTACATTTAAGATATATTAAAACAGAAAACGGTTATTTTAAATATTTCACAATATTACTGTTTTACTGTATTTTTAATCAAATAAATGCAGCCTTGGTGAGCAGAAGAGACTTCTTTCAAAAACAAACAAATATTACTGACAGCAAAATTTTTAATGGTAGTGTAGTGCAAATACATTTAATGTGTGTGCACAAGAAAACACAAGAGTCACTGTCTGGTTTAAAAACTCTCTCAGTATCTCTATTTCTGTATTAATGTACAACTGTTGAAAATTACAGCATCATTTGTTTTTCATCTTTTTTTTCAGTTTTCTTTTTTTCAGTTTTTTTTAAACGATCTAACTATCAACAGCCATTTCCAAGGAAGAAAAAAAAAAAACAGAAGAAAGCAAGAGTGAGAAGGAAAGAAGACAGAATTTATGGCAGGAGCAATGATGGAGGAAGAAAGAGACTGTTTTGGTGGAGTGTTTTGAGTGCGTGTGTGTGTGTGTGCGCGTCTAATGTCAGTTGGCATGGGGGTGTGAGAATGCAATGTTTGTGTATGCGAATGCTAAGATACAGTCGTGCTATTCTCAAACCCTGCAGCTGAGTAAAGATTAGAAAGCAAAAAAGGGACACTGATGAAGGAAAGAATGAACAAAAGGGAAAAAAACTGCTTTTGAAAAGATGCTCTAAATGAGAAAAACACAAAGGAGATGGGCAAAAACGTTATGAGATGCAGAGTAGAGTTTTGACAAAAAAAGTGGAGGGGTATCTTTGGAGAGAAGGGGCCAAGACAGTTGAGAGAAGAGTGAACTCGACGTGGATTTGATGGACGGATGTTCAGGTGTCGTGGAAATCCTTCAGCAGCGTCCGTCTCTTCTGCTCAGCAATGTGCATCTGATTCTCCAGATCCTACAGAGAGAAAGCGAGAGGAAAAAATTATTATTTTTTTTTTTATTCCAATGTTCCTGTTCACAACTTCCTCTAGTCTTTGTTCCAGCTCTCACCCCTCTATCGTTAGCGCTCGGCTCTCCTCTCTCATAACTGTCTGCTCGCTCCACTTTCCATGACAAGTTCTCGATCTCCGCCTCCAGCTGAGCTTGCTGATACTCAAACTACAGGGAATAAAAATTAGATTTCCCATTACCAAAGACTGATCTCAAAGAGATATTTGGCCTTCAATGAGAGATTCACACATTTAATGCAAGTGCTTACCAATTTTTTGCGGGGTCCAGACTCCATGTAGTAGGCATAAGGATAAGTGTACTGCAGTGTGTAACGACACTATGGAGAGAGCAAACACACAGCGTAAGTGTGTGGAAACACGGACCCTTATGCGTATGCATTTGTTTCTGCAGAATAGGGCTAAAGATTAATCGAAATAACTGGAATAGGTCAATTATCAAATCGCAAAGGCTACGAGTGGCACAGTGTCATTTGACTTGTGAGCAGTTTTTCAGTTTGTTTCACAGTAAATGCAGCTCTGAATCACAAACTCCATCTCTGAATCTGCTAAGTTTGGGTCGATTAACGTACATTTGGGAACGCAACATGCGCCAACCGTCTTCCCAAACTTGTAATGAGAAGTGCTTATAAACTGGCTGCCATGAAAAAAAGAGAAGCTTTAAGGTTCCCCTCCATTTTTCCACCAAAATAAAAGCTTGATGGTTTAATGTTTGAAAATTAAAAAAATAAGACAGCCATAAATATTAGTACTGCAAGTTTATATAGTTTTACTGTAAAATAAAAGTATTATAATTTTTTTGTTTACATTTTATAGCCAAATTGATATATAAATTACAGTGTTTTGGGCTAAATTGTGTAGCCTTACAAACAACCAAACCTCCACAAACCTTTAAAAAAAAAAAAAGTTAAATCGTAAACCGCAATTTTTGTCAGAAAAAAATCCCAATTTTCCACAAATCGTGCAGCCCTACTGTGTAGTACAGCTGGATTCAGCTTGTACCTTGGCCAGTAGCTTGGCAGCATTCTGCAGGTACTGCCAGTCAATCCAGGTGCCCAGGTTATTCATGACTCGCTCCTGAATCTTCTCCTGGATCCGCTGGTATGTCTGTGCCTCCAGCTGCATACTCTTATTGTGGTTCTCCCACTGGACAGACAGATAATGTACAGATTGATGCTTACGTATCAAAGCAATTACGTGTCAATGGAGTTATTAAGATGAAACCTGCAACTCATAAATACAATGAGATAATAGCTCAGTTTCAAATCTAGTGAGCTGTATTGTTGCCATCTAGGCAGTATCCTAACTGAAAAAGAACACCATATAGGCAACAACTGGACAACCACCATAAAAAATTCCATTCCAACAGGGTTTGCTGTTAGCATGTTGCTAAGCTAACAGCATGATACTCTCAGCATAACAAATTAGATAGCACACATAAATATTGAGTAAAATAGTCCATTTAGATTTAGAATTAGATATTTTTATTGATACCTCTCTGTAATGAGTTAATTATAATGTTACTGCCTACTTTTTGAAACAACCTACTTGTCAGGACACTACTAAGGTCACTAAGTTTTGGAACAAAGCTAACGTTTATCAGTCTTTTTCAAAAGAGATTTATTTATTATTAATTAATGATTTTTGTCTCACCCTCTCAAAGTAGAACAAGTATTTTTTGAGGGCCTCTCTGGCCTGGGCCTGCTGGCTCTGATTCACGATGTCTGGGTTCTCTTTGTAGCGACTGCACTCGTAGTATTCACTGCCATGAGTCTTCCAATCTCCCAGACACATCCAGCAGAAATCTACACACAGCCATAACAATTTCATTACAATCAAGATCCCTTCATCACTTAAAGGGATTTTCATGTAATTTCTAGAAACTAAAAATCAATGGGGGGGGGACATACCATGTTTACACTTTGAGCATTGCTGCAAAGAGAGGAAGAGAAAATACATGTTCAGTAAAAACATGAATCTTTTTTGTATTATCATCCTTTTTAACATACACTACTTTGTATTCATCAAAGAATCCTGAAAAATATGCATAGCGGTTTCCACTAAAATATTAAGCAGCTAAACACTGAAAAACACTGTTTTCAACACTGAAAAAAAAAAAGTTTCTGGAGCACAAATCAGCATATTAGATTGATTTCTGAAGAATCATGCGACACTGCTTCTGAAAATTCAGCTTTACCATCACAGGCATAAATGACAACTTAAAATATATTAAAATAGAAAACTCTTATTTTAAACTGTAATAATATACTGTTAATAAAAACATGTTTTTACTGTATTTTCATTCAAATTAATTCAGCTTTGGTGAGCATACGAGACTTCTTTCAAAAACATTTTTAAAAATCTTATCGGCCCCAAAGTTTTGAACAGTAGTGTGAATCTTGTTGAAAAAGTGAAGATTTGTTTTGATCTTATTTTGATGAGAACAATTTGAAGTTAACAAAACATTCAAGTAGTACTCTCACTCTGACATGCTGGGCATTTTATTAAGTGACCTCAAAAGTGTGCAGATAAATCAAAAAGATCGTGTATACTACTCGCCATGTGGTTGCACCCTCCATTCTTCTCAATGCAGATATTGCACTTAGGGCACTGTGGGCACAAAATCAAAACATAAGGATATTAATAATATCTTTACTATCAAATAAACTTACACTCAACAATATATACTTAATGTGTCCATCTTAAATGTATCTGTGTGCTTCCTTACATCTTTAGTGTGTGCACTGATGTAGTTGGCTGTCTCAGAGTCATCTGCACATTTGGTCAGCCATTTGCGGATGGTAGCACAGTCTGTGGGCGCATGATACATCTGTCTGCACTTAAAACTGAAGACAGACGGACACAGTCAATCCAAACACACACATGCAATTCCATGTATTACGCCATGAACTGAGTAGTGTGTGCGAGTGTAATTGTGTGTAATACCAGAAGACTTCTTCGCAGCGGCTGCATTGGACTCTACGAGCTCGAGGTTTCTGCACCTGTAGTATCTGTGTGCTTCCTTACATCTTTAGTGTGTGCACTGATGTAGTTGGCTGTCTCAGAGTCATCTGCACATTTGGTCAGCCATTTGCGGATGGTAGCACAGTCTGTGGGCGCATGATACATCTGTCTGCACTTAAAACTGAAGACAGACGGACACAGTCAATCCAAACACACACATGCAATTCCATGTATTACGCCATGAACTGAGTAGTGTGTGCGAGTGTAATTGTGTGTAATACCAGAAGACTTCTTCGCAGCGGCTGCATTGGACTCTACGAGCTCGAGGTTTCTGCCCCTGTATAACTATCGGACAGTCGGCACCAGGACACAACTGCAGCTGGAAATGACTCTGCAGACACACAGAAACATGAGCAGGTTAGGGGCAATCAGTGAGATGTGCCTGTTCTACAATGTGACAAAACTGGAGATGTACTGATATCAGAATTCTGCCGGATACCAATTTTCATGTTATGGCCAATATTAAACTAAATGAAATAAATAAAATAAATGAAATAAAAACGTAATATTTAATAAATACAATAAATGTACAATACAATATAACACATAAATCTAAAAAGAATAATGTTAAATTAAATGTTTTAATTTAGGCAGCATAATATTATACTTTACTACCCACCACCGGTTAAAAGTTTGGGGTTGGCAAAATTTAAAATGTTTTTGAAAGAAGCTTCTTATGCTCCTCAAGGCTGCATTTATTTAATAAAAACACAAAACAGTAATATTGTAAAAATATTATTAGCATTTAAAATAACCGTTTTCCATTTTAATATATTTTAAAATTAAATTTTAAGCTGAATTTTCAGAAGCCATTACTCCAGTCTTCAGTGTCACATGATCCTTCAGAAATCATTCTAATATACTGATCTGTGCTCAGTAATGATTTGTTATCAATAATGAACAGTTTTAATATTTCATATTTTTGTTCTGATTTTTTGACAAATAGAAAGTTCAGAACAGCATTCATTTAAAATAGAATGTTTTATGTAACAACTGTCAGTTTTTGATTAATTTATTTTAATCCTTGCTCAATAAAAGTACTAATTTCTCTAGCTCCAAACAACTGAACCATAGTGTGTAATAATTCTGTATATATAAATGTATAATAAAATAATGTTTTTAAAAAGTGTTAGTCATCGACAAAATAATCTAAATATAATAACAGGTGAAATGAGCATGCAAAATTAAATATTACAATAATCTTTAATATTGGCAGGTAACTTATATGGTAAAGACACATTGTGTACTCCTGGACAGACACACACCTCCACATAGTCCCTGAAGAGGTAGCGTCTGTATTTGTCTTTCAGTTCCTCGCTGGGCAGCAGAGGAAGAACAAAATCATCTGGCATGCGAAGAGAGCAGTCCTGCGCCATGCAGGAGATCTCTACAGACAAACACAATCCACAGAGGAGATCAGATAACAAGCTCACTCTAATCAGCAATACATACTCTACTGCACAGTCTTTATGTGCTCAATGTGTGTGTGTGTGTGTGTGTGTGTGTGTGTGTGTACACTCACCTACTCCCACGCCATCTTTGACAAGTACAGTGCAGTGCTGCTCCCAGCATGTCTTGCAGAAGGAGTGCTGACAGGGTAGAGAGAGGAGAGCGTCTCTCCGGACCAGCTGCAGACACCCCCCACACTGCTGCGACGTCCCGA
>NW_015538026.1:1489564-1504516 GCF_001515605.1 Sinocyclocheilus anshuiensis | reverse complement strand
CACACCCACACACACACACACACACACACACACAGACACACACAGACACACACACACACACACAAACGCATGTCAAGAGAAGGAAGTGCAGTAATGATCGTTAACAGTATAATTAACGGTTGTCCCAGGAAACCTTTTTTTTTCACAGTTGCACTTGTTTCTTGTCTTTCAAATAACTATGTCCCACATAATAAAATAATTAAACTTGAATCGATATTACTTGTCCATCATTGATGTGGCAAATAGCAGTGTAAGATGCAGAATAAAGTACAGTCAGCTGGTCATTATCATAAAATAAACCCCTTTATTGCATGTATACCATACTCAGTGACATCTACAAATTGTCAAAGAACAGATTTCAGGATGGGCACATTTTTAATTGCCTCAATATTGCATTTTAAAGTTGAGAACTTCTTGGAATTCAAGTTTTAAGGGATTTTAATCCGAAAAAAGAAAGAAGAAAAAAGTATATTTTTCATAAAAATAACTATGTAAAAGACAGTTTTCACGTCTAAACACACACACGGATTACAGGAACTCACAGTAAGAGATCTGCAGATGCTTGTGGGCTGAGCATGGGCTTCACTTAGCAACTGAGAGGAATTGGACTTATACCTTCAAATACAAGAAAATATTAACAGATTGAGACCGAAGTAACAAAAAACGTGTCCAAAAACTTTTTTAAGATTAGGATTTTAGGTTAAACATTATTTGAATGTAATGAATATTTTAGGTGCTGTATTTAGCTGCATTTTCACTTTTTTGTATTCTTTAAGACTTTTTGCAGTTCACATAGGATTTCCTGCAGTGACAAATAACGTACACTAATGTTCAAAAGTTTGGAGTCAGTAAAATATTTATTGTTTTTGAAAGAAGTCTCTTATGCTCATCACGGCTGCAGTTATTTGATCAAAATACAGTTAAAAACAGTAATATTGTGAAATATACAATAACTGTTAAATATAATATTAAAATAACCGTTTTCTCTTTTAATATATTTTAAGATATGATTTGTTCCTGTGATGGCAAAGCTGAATTTACTCTGTTAGCTTAGATAATTTAGAAGTTTCATCTGGTCTTGTTGAGATATATAGTTGAGTATCATCAGCATAATAATGGAAACTAATTCCGTATATTCTAATAATATTACCAAGGGGCAACATGTATATTGAAAATAGCAGAGGACCTAGGACAGATCCTTGTGGCACTCCATATTTTACTGGTGATAATTGAGATGACTCCCCGTTTAAATAAACAAAGTGGTAGCGATCGGAAAGGTAGGATCTAAACCATCTGAAAGCCTGCCCTTGAATACCCGTTTAGTTTGGTAATCGATCTATGAGTAGGTCATGATCTATAGCATATATATATTAGGCTATTATATAGTATTATAATAGCATTATATAGCGATTCAACGCATTATATTGTGGGGTTTTTTAAATCACAGATCGGACTATTTTTTCGGATAAGCAAGAAAAAATGTTTTTAAAGCACAGAGAATGACAATGCCATGAAGGGTTTTTGACAGGCTAATTTTATGTGTATGTATCAGGTATGTATATGCAACTCGGTAT
Source organism: Sinocyclocheilus anshuiensis (assembly GCF_001515605.1). NCBI lineage: Eukaryota > Metazoa > Chordata > Actinopteri > Cypriniformes > Cyprinidae > Sinocyclocheilus > Sinocyclocheilus anshuiensis. The sequence continues at coordinate 1,502,942 of NW_015538026.1, read as the reverse complement.
TTCCGCACTGTCTGAAACACGTCTCTTGTGTGCGCTTTGTGTGCGAGAACAGCGCGTGAGCAACGACTTGAGCTCTCTTTCGTTTCTTCTTCTTGTGGTTTAAAATTGCGTGTACGTGTAAATTGGCAAATTAATCTGCTAATCATATGCGTGCCGTGATTTGTTCCTGTGATGGCAAAGCTGAATTTTCAGCAGCCATTACTTCAGTTTTCAGAAATCATTCTAATATGCTGATTTGGTGTTCAAGAAACATTTTTTTATATTTTCAATGATGAAAACGATTAATTATTTTTTAATTCTGATACTTTTTTTCAGTATTCTTTCATGAACAGAAAGTTGAAAAGAACAGAATTTATTTGAAACAAATCTTTTGTAACATTATCTTTACAGTCACTTTTGACCAATTTAATGCGTTCTTGCTAAATAAAAGTATTATTTCTTTAAAAAAAAAAAAAAAAAAACTGACCCCAAACTTTTAAATAATAGTCTCTCAGATGTCATGAGTAATTACAAAAACATTTTTTTAAATAATTTTAGATGAAGTATAGCATATCACACCACTGTAACTATTTCACTTTTCATATTAACTACCCATATGTGTGTACATATTTTGTTGTACTTAATTACCTTTCGAGTATTTGTGACACTTGCCAGTGAAAATGTACAAGGACCAGTTTGGCTACAGCTGGTGACACCTGAAGGGAGAAAAAACATATCTGTACTGACAGACTAAACACCATACACAGTCTGAACAATTTACAGTTTGGAAAGATACATAAATACACAGCTAAATATTGTCAGCCAACAATAAATCTGCTAAACGTATTCACTCATTTCGTCCCTCACCTTTAGGGCACTGGCTACATTGTTGACTTCCTCAGTTAGTGCCCTCTGGCTCTCCCTGTACGTCAAGCAATTGAACTGGTACTCTTCTGGGTCAAACGGTTCTTCTACTGCCACGTCATCGTCAAGTCCATCATAATAATCAGGGATGTCGCCCTCTGCGACGTCTTCGTCATCTTCGAATTCCTCGTTACTGTCTGAGGCTTGGCTACTCATATCCACAGACATAACCCTCTGGGCCAGACCTTTCCCCGACTGACAGCTGCTCTCCACTAATCAGCAGCTACTCTCCGCCCCCAACTGGACCGAGAATCCCAGGGGGCCTTGTGGCTTCTAGCAGCACCGAAAAAAACAGAAGAAATCACACTCCCCGTCACTCATGAGGAACCGGAGCAAGGGATGAGCTCAGACAGAGAAAAAAATACTGAAAGAGAGAAGAAAAACACATTATTTGGTATCTGTCATTTATACATGGTCAGCCTGTATTGTTCATGATCTTAAAAGCTGTTTAACCTAAAAGTTTATGCTCAACATTAGTTGACTAGTTGATGAATTTCTTTACAAACCTACAATTCTTATTTTCTGTTTCTAAATGGATTTAAATTGCACCATCATGAAGGGATTTATTTTGTGATAATGACCATCTGACTCTACCTTTCCCCATTTATTACACAGCTCCTTAACAAATATATGAATGGACATTAAATATTGATTTGAGTTGAAATGATTTCATTCTTTCTTATGAGAAGAAAGAGACTGCAGAGCACCCAGGAACACTGAACTCAATCTCCAACACAAGTCCTGGTGTTACTGGAGTTTATTATGCAATAATAACCATCTGACTGTACATTATCTGTGTGATAATAATAATACAATAATAATCGGTAGAATAATAATCCTATGATTATTGAAATATCATGAAATACATGAAATATCGATTAGAGATATTTGAATAGTTTACCTAATGCTTAAATTACTCTAAATATTCTACAGTTGAATCCTGTGATCGACCAATCAAAATCAAGGATTCCCCCAAGTTGTGTAACAGAGGGTAACAGTACCCAACCACTTTTTCTGAGGCCTTTGATCCTACAGTATTTTTCCCCATAGGGATTTTTTAAAGTCTTAAATAAAGAGATATGAGCAATTAACCAAACCAACCAGCTACAAAGCCTTGCTAGTTCATTTCAATGACACCCACTGAGCTTGACCCACTGGTCAAGGAGCTGCTCCAATATTTTTTTAGATCAACACACCTTGGAAACTATCTGAAGGTTGTACTTGTAGACGTCTGTCTCAGTATTACCAGTGGCCAAGCATCTCTTTGAGCGTAAGACAATCATAACCTCACATGCAGAGAGGCTTAGCGTTCCGTTTTAACGGATTACACGGTGTACTGACAGTCCAACCGGACAGCAGGAGCAGGGGAGGCCGCGTGAGCGATCAGAGCTCTGCGATGATGTGATGACAGTCACCGATTCAACTGAATAAACTATCAGTGCACATTAAATTCAACGTGAGCACGGGGTCGGTGAGCAACCGTCCCGTCCAGTACAGGGTGGGTCGGAACCCCACAGTCATGGGACGACCTGAAGGTCTCCACGCGCTCGTGCATTGTCTGTCCCTAGCATTCCACTCGGGGCTATAAATAGAGCGCGACGCTGGGTAGCACGCATGTTATCACGCTCAGCTGGGTTACGGATCATGTTTTAAGTGCGTAGGGGTCGGGTGGGGGGTTGAGCAAGGACTGCAAACTCACAGTACCGACAGAATGGGTTGTGCTTTGTTTACTCCATATGAATCGGGCCGCACCAGCTGTTGCTTCTCTCTACAGCAGCACACATACAACAGCGCGATCGATGCGCAGAGTCCCTCTCTCCTGCTTTATTCCTCTGAATATCGATTGTTTCACTACGCATATCCCGCAGTTTAAAGTGCATATACCAATTAAACTTGTTTAAGTGAATGCACGGGTCGTTTAATGTCGCTTTAAGGGCTTTATTTGCAATCATCCGCCAGCGCGCACTCCAGCTCGGGGATTCGTATGTAAACAAGGCCGTTTTGGTTCGCTCGCCAAAGCCGCTGCTCTCTGATCGTTTAAAGCCCCCCGTCGTACCCAACATACTGACTTTACTCACCTGCAGGACCGCGTCGGGCCGCCACTCGACGCTGGCTATTGGGACAGAGATCGGATCCGTTCGCTTAGATGAGTCGCAGCAGAGCTAAAGATCGGAAGTACGGGGGGATTCTAGAGTGGCGTCACTTCCGTGCTCGAGTGTGAGTTCTGTTACTGAGGAGGGGCCACACAGACACTATACTCAAAACTGACATACATACTCGCAGTAAAACACACACATGCGCGCACGCTTATGCAAATGTAGGTCAACAAATCAAGAAACCAGATTTGCAATGTGCAACTTAGGTACAAAGGCAAGCAGAGAAAAGCGCCTTCATTACAAGTTCATACCTTTAAGACCTGCCTGTTTTGTTAATAAAGATGAAACAAACAAAAAAGGAATATAAATTAATATATATATATATATATAGTAGGAAAATATTTGGAAATGACCTGCTTCAAGAGTGGATTCGAAATAGTACTTTTTCTGTAATATCTTTGTCATAAAAAGTAAGAGTAGCTATTATGAATGTAGCCACTTCCTGTTTCAACAGGAAATGCCAAATTTGGGGGAAAAAATATATATTAGGGATGTAACGATTCACTCAACTCACGATTCATAAAATTATTGCTTTATACCAATTATGAATGCATACTAGTGGATTGTGCCACTGATAGTGAATTCATTTATACTATATTTTCATCATTGTAATTATCATAAATAATTAAAACACCAGAACTGCAAATTTAAGGAAGTTAAACACTTCAACAGAAGTACATACATTTAAAGTATTAAAACACTTCAACAGAAGTGCAAACATGTAAATAATTGTAACACTTCAACAGAAGTGCAATGTACAATATGCAGTACACAATAACACAGTTTCCTCTATGATGTGATTGCTTTTGTGTGTGCACGTTTGAATCCAACTGTGTACGTGTCTAACACACTTCCATATTTTTCCATGTTTTTGAAAGGAGCTTCAGGTTGTGTGATTCTCAGCATGGTTTCTTTTTTAAAACGTAACCAGTAGCATAATAGACTGCTTTATTTTTTATTTTAGAAAACCCTTTAATTCCATTAGCCTTTGCGTATTCAAACGCTTTAGTTTAATATGGCGGCCTATTTTATCTGTCATGTTAAGGTAAGTTGTGACAGTCTAAAAACTTTTTTTTTTTAATAAAACAGAAACGCACATTATTGTATATTGTAATATATATATATACTGTATATATATATATTTTTTTTGTAAATTCATTAGTGATTCAAAATCCAACTAACAATCACTGAATAGAAGAACCAAGTTCCCAACCAACTAGACCTAATAGTTATCACTAACGTTGCATTAAAGTTAAAGACAATTTAAAAATGGTAAATAATGTGCTGCTAAAATATGAACTATACAATTAACTGTATAATGTTGGAAAAATATTTTCAAATGAAATTTGTTTTCACAATCAATAGCCAAAAGTGCTATTCTGTGCATGACCAGATCACCAGGTGACACCTACAAAGAGTGAAAGACTCTAACTAGACCTATTTTGGAACCCATAATTCACAGACACAAAAAGCTGCAACATACCATTTGTTTATTTGCATGTTTTTTTCATCAGCATGTTCTATAAAAATATGTATTTGTATACAAAAACAAATATACAATCTGTAAAAATTACTAAACATAAATGGCTGACATTTTCAAAATTCCCTGCATATGCAGCTCTTGCCGTTATAAAAGGTTGGGTATAGTGATGTAGAGCTCACAGTTACAGATAATACATGCTTATAAATGCAGAAAAACATTTAAAAGGAAGATAAGGAAAGTGAAATAATAAAGGGCCGATTTAGTCACACTTTTTCAAAAGGGAAGAGATGTTTCTCCTCTCCACATTTTTCTCGTTTAGTTACACACCTTAAAATCTTTTCCTCTTGCCTGTTCTGCAGCCATGAACTAACCAGAGAGGGTGGAGCTGTCTGAGCCCCGCCCTCTTCCTCCTCATCTGAGGACAGTCCTTCAGCCCCGCCTTCTTTCCCTTGCTTAAGCCCCGCCCCTGATGCCAGCCCCTGTTGCCCATAGCGACGCTCAGTGTTGCTAGACGTACGATAATTATCGTATTTGTACGATAATTTTGACCTCTGTACGATGTACGATCAATAATGAAAAAAATCCCATAATGTACGATCATTTCGAAATTTCAGAACATGTTTTTTCCAAAGTCAACCTCATCAAAACAAAGCCATGAAATCGGCTCATTACAGACGCTCTAAATGGGTTGGTGCACACCTCAGGACCCTCAACATCTGGCAACACTCAGGATTCTGATGACAGCGACTCAGAGGTGGAGTTTGGACCTTCCCACAAGGTACGCCTATGGCCCTATGATTTCCGCGATGCGGAAAACACGGATGGAATTGCGGAATCCAGTCAACGGAATTGTACTGTATAACGCGGAATGTCACGGAATTTGTCAAAGTTTGGATGAATTAATCAAAGGAAGGTCATTACACTTAAATCGTGATATGGACTAGTATCTGTAAATATTAAGTCACAAAAAGGCTATTTAAATATAAATCCTGCATGTTCTGTGTCTGTCTGAATCATAGTCTATGGTCTGAATGAATGTCACGCGGTTTTGTTTACTACACACATACTGAAGCACGCGAGGTGAAAAAAATAGAACATTTCATAAGACCCTAAACATGTAATTTTTGTTAAACTTTTTAATAGATTTGATGTTGAATTGTATACGTTTCATTATTTAATTAGACGTGCTTTAGATTAATAAAATTTAATTTAAACATTTAAAAAGGAGTCCAGAAAAATTTAAATGGAAAAAAAAAACCAGAATCCAATTTTTTTTTAATTTGGAATAAAAAAAATGGAATTTGGGAAAACATTTAACGTATTTCATAGGGCCCTAGCATAGTTATTTATTTATTGTTTTGAAGTAAAAACAGAATGGTTTGACTTCAGTTTTGTGAAACTATACATAAAAAAATATCTGCATGAAACCGAAACAGCAGAGCTGAATGAGACACAGATTCACTCTCTGCCAGCAGGTGGCGCTCAAAGCGTTTCCTTGGTTTCCGCTGTAAACATGAACTTTAATATGCATTATACAGAGGCAAGATGAAAAGAGAAAATATCATCTAAACTTTTCTAAAGACAGTAAAACATTTAAAAAGGAGTCCAGAAAAATTTAAATGGAAAAAAAAAACCAGAATCCAATTTTTTTTTAATTTGGAATAAAAAAAATGGAATTTGGGAAAACATTTAACGTATTTCATAGGGCCCTAGCATAGTTATTTATTTATTGTGGTGATTTGAAGGTTGTGTCAAAAAGTTGTTGTTCTAGTCTAGTAGATAAATAGCTGTATTCTGTACGTTTTTACTCGTGTACGATAATTTTCTTCCAAATATGATAATTTTTAGCTTCTGGTACGATACTTGGACATTTCCAATCTGGCAACACTGGCGACGCTTCAGCCTCTCTTTTATCAACAGGCCTTTGACCAGCAGTGTCCAGTTAGCCACCACACGCTTCTCACGTTTCTGTTAAAAGATTCAAAAAGTGATCACCAGAATATTTACAAAACACAAATTGTTCACTGTAAAATCAAAAGTACCGTTTCTTAGCTAAAATATTTCTTCAATGTTAGGTAAAGCTGAAATTTTTGTAACACTAGAGTGTTTTAGATGGTGATGCTGTAGTGAACGACAACATTATTTACAGAGAAAGAACTTCGACAGATACAAGAAATCAACACACATGGGGGTGAGTAAATTATCAAGAAATTTTTATTCTGGAAGTGAACTAATACTTTAAAATAATTTGAACTCACTTTGCCATCAACAGCGATCGGAGGCTGGTACTCTTCAGTTTGCCAGACTCCCAAGAGAGGCAGATCTTTGACATCTTTCTGCTCGGACATCATCCTGGAAAAACCAAGCACCATCTGACAGACATTAGCATTAAAAAATTAGCTTTAAAAAGTTATGTCATTTATTGTAAAAAGGTCAAATACACGTACCTTGTACGGCTCCTCTCCAAGTCGAACAGTTCTTGCTTCCTTCAGCCAGGTATCTCTAGAATGGAGTGTGTGCACACTCTCTGAAAATAATTAAACACCATAAACACAAATGCCTGCAATTGTATTTGTTCTAACATCTCAGATTTGGGAAACAGATGTTTTTTTTTAATTGAATTGGAAATAATTTGTTTTTGGAAATTTAAATAAAGCTGAAATAAGATAAAATATAAATATTACATAAAAACAAACTTAAAAACTTACACGAAAATTAAAAAATGTTGCCTTGGCAGCTAACTGAAATTAATAAGTTTAAACTGAAGTACTAAAATACTACAAAACTGAAATAGAATAAAGATAAATAGAAATATTAAAAATGACAAAAACACTAACTTAAACTAAAATAAAAATGTAAATAAAACTCAAAATATAAAATGCTTAATAAATATTGCTAAACAATATGATAGTATATAAATAATACTAAAATAACACTGACTATAAAATATTATAATAACTGTTAAATGTTACCTTTAGCAAATATAAAAACCAATACCAATTTTTATACATGCATTGTGATGTCTAAATTTACTTATAGCATTTAAAATGTTTTGGTTTTAGATTTGAATGTTTTACTTTTTATTTATTTATACAAAATAGAATAGAGTTTAATATCAGCCATTTACTGGTTTTTGATCATAACATGAAAATAATTGATGATTTATCTGTAATAATACATTTTATAATTCAAACTGTATGTTTTTTCTAAAGTTGTTTTACAAAGGAATATTCATCTATCTTTCATACTGTACATTATAACGTTGTGATGCCATATATTCACCTGTAGCATACAAACTATATAAAGTTTACCGTGAATAAACTGGCTCTCCTCTGCAGTACCCCAGGACAGCGGCTGTAGCGGGGTAGATGGCCTCGTATTTTAGCAGGTGCCTCTTTAGTGCGTACAGCGGATGGTTCTTGTATTCTGAGATGGATATCGGCAATGGCTTGTCCAATAACTTTGCCTGCATCTGTGGATGAGGAGCACAGGCGAGTCTTAATGCACCTCATGTGTGATGAGACATGTTAGTGTGTTCACTACCATTCAAAAAGTATAGGCTAAGTACCATTTTTTGAAAGACGTCTCTTATGGTCACCAAGGATGCATTTATTTGATCAAAAATACAGTAAAAATAGTAAATATTGTGAAATATTCAATATATTAACAATTTAAAAGAACTGTTTTCTAAAACGTAATTTATTCCTGTGATGGCAGTGTCACATGATCCTTCAGAAATCATTCTAATATGCTGATTTGGTGCTCCAGAAACATTTCTTACTATTATCGATGCTGAAAACAGTCATGCTGATTAATATTTTTGTGATAACCGTGATATATTTTTTTAAGGATTCTTTGAAGAATAAAAAGCTAAAAAAAACTAAACATTTATTTTTGTGACCTTGACATAAATGTCTTTTTTTGTCACTTTTGATCAATTGAATGTGTCCTTACTGAATAAAAGCATTAATTTCTTTAAAGGGGTCCTATTATGCTCTTTTACAAAGTCTTGATTTTGTTTTGGGGGTGTACTAGAACAGGCTCTCATACTAGGTTGTTCGAAAAACACATTATTTTTCACATATTTTACATTAAACATGACCGCATAGAGGACAGTTACTGACTTGTGATACTGAATCTAAACATGTCTGGTTACTAATGATTCACAAAAAACACTATGTACCTTCCACTTCCTCCCAGTCCTCCTCATCCTCATTTTCTTCCTCGTCTTCTTTGATTTGTTTTGATGGTGATGAGTGCTCTGTGAACATGGGGCTCATCTCTTCACTGTGGTCACTCATGTTTTAACTTCACTGTCTTGGAAGTACTTGCTTGTTCTCTCATCAGAGGAATCTTTAACCTTTCTGGACGCACGAGACGCCACCCTGGAGTTTTTGCGGTTGTTTTTGTCCACCATTCTGTTTTCTGAAACAGACAAACAGGTCATGGACCACAGCATAACAATGATCTCTATATAGTTTTGTGGAAAATGTCCTTCTCTGCAATGTCGATAATAATTTATACATGTGTTGCATCATGTGCTGGCACCTTTTGCTTGCAAATAATTAACATAAACATTGAATAACATCAGCACATATATGTTTATATAAAATATTAAAGTATTATATATGCATATATAATATTTATCTAATTTGTATCAGTGTTATAGTTAACTAAAACCATAAAACAAAACATTTATTTGAAACAATATAAACATTGACTGGAATAAAATAAAAAAATATATTAGGGCTGCTCAATTATGGCAAAAATCATAATCACGATTATTTTGGTCAATATTGTAATCACGATTATTAGGGGGCCATATGACCAAAACTTTATATGAGTGATTTATTTAAAGATAGTGATACATATCAAATATATATTTCCTGTAAATAAGGTTGCTATGACGTCTACATTGTAGAGACCAGCGGAATTTCAAACAAACAAACAAACAAAAAGTCCTCAAAATTATTGAAAATAATTAAACTGTCAGTAATAAAAAAGCAAAGTACATATACAGTAGAATAAAAAGATACAAATTAAACAAACTGTGCTTTAATGTTTTTTTATGCAAGTCTCAAGCAGTTTACAGCCTACTACAGAAATGAATATGTAAATGTAAAATAAAACAGCATAGTCTTCACTGTAAGAATTAAACTTTTTTGTTTCTTATTAAAGCTACAAAAGTCCTTCACTCAAGAGCAGTGTGTGATTTTGAATTTCGCAGCAGGAAAATAGTCACTTTTAAGAGCCGCACGGATCCAATTTACCGTTACACGCGTATATTAATTCTCAACGTTTTACGTTCATTTATTACATGACCGACGAAGGTATATAATCACTAAGCACCGCATTTTGAAACATTTTTGCGTGTATTTGACCGTTTAGGCGCGCACCTTGAGCTAAAAGATGACTTTACATGTCCGTGTTCTGTTCTGTCTCTGAGCGCATATATCTTCCTGAGGAGCAGTGCAAGTTCTCTTTCACGCTTTTGAAAACATGAATAAACATACTTATATAAATCAAGCACGTCCCATTTTGTAAAAGTCACGTTACATGATTTTACTGATTTGCACGTGAAATTGGGCTTTTATGGAGGAACGAAAGCGCAGCGCTGGAAAGGGGGTGGAATGGGGCGCAATAATCGTTTTATCTCGATTATTGTATTTTCATAATCGTTGGAGGCCAAAATCGAAACTGTTTTTCGTTTAATTGCACAGCCCTAATCCCGAGCATCTTTTACGCTCGCCCTTCAGCCAGTCTTATCGTCCCGACGTGCATTTGAACGAGAATGCACACGTTGGCGGTGATGCATAGACAGACATTGGTTAAAATGTGGACAGTGTCAAAATAAGGTGCCTATTTATACTACAGATATCTATATTTTACGTGTGGCATCGATTCATTGTATCGTTAGACATTTAATCGATGTATCGATCCATATCGATGGATCGTTACACCCCTATTGTTTACACTGTTTACGCTTTGATCTGAATGTAAACAATGTATCTGCGTACATACGTTGCATCCATGCAGTGGATACTCTCCAAAATGGCGCTAGGGTGACGCGGAGGAGACAAATTGTTGAATAAAGTCGTTATTATAAAGTATTCTCGTAACTTTGTAAAATTACAGTTGAACTACTGATGTCACATGGATTATTTTAACGATGATCGTGTTAGGATCCTTGCTGTCTATGGAGGGTCAGAGAGTTCTCGGAATTCATCAAAAAATCTTAATTTGTGTTCCGAAGATGAACGGAGGTCTTACGGGTTTGGAACGACACGAGGGTGACTAATTAATGACAGAATTTTCATTTTTGGGTGAACTAACCCTTTAAAACTGATGCTACAAACTGGAATTTGTGCTCTGCTTCTGTGAACAATAAAACAATTTGGCCATTTATAATTATTGGGGGAACTTGTTTCCCTAAATGTCTATGGTGGTCACGGCCCTGTTTTTTCATTCAACGGGATCATTGTACTATACAAATGTTCTGTATTCTTTTATCTCTATACAAGGTCTGAAATCAGTCTCTAAGCACTCTTTGATAAATGAGAGTGGGAAGACACATACTCTAAAATGAGTTCTCCATCTGCTGGATCAAGCAGTGATCAACCCAGGGAGAATCCTTCCTCTGCATTCAGTGATGCAACAGTGATCTCTGACCCCAGGTAACACGCTAGGCCTTGAACTTGTTATAATCAAAAAATAAATAAAATAAAAAACATCTACCTACTGCTCATGTGTCCCTAATAGCAATTTAATGATATCAAATGTAACATTTATTGTAACTTTCACATTTTTATAGGACTGAAGCTAAAAATATAAAAATTGTGTTTCTTTGGTCTCTTTATTTTTGTACAAAATATAAAATAAAAATAAAATGTAATTTAGAAGTGGTTTTTAACTAAAACCACAATTTTATTGTTTTAGTCCTTAACATGTCAGATGGTAATCAGCAAGAAATACTTTTTCTCAATTGTCTCCCTATTTTTTCCAAATATATTAATGTGACAAGGTGTGACGGGGTTGAAGACTGTCATATTGTCCCCTTGTTTCTGGGTCAACATATCTGCATGGCCAGCATTGTCTTTCTGCTGCAAATGTGGGTGTAATTTCTGATGTATGATGCTTGTCAAAGTTTAAGTGGACATATTACATCAAAAATTCTATTTATTACAAAAATATGACTTGTCATGATTTTGGTAAGTATATATATATTTACTGAAACCATGACTATTTTATATTTTAAATGTAAATGATTTTAAATTAAAATGATTATAGGAGGAGTAGGCTACAAACCGACAAGCCACTCTGGATAAAAAAAAAAAAAACTTGTAAAATAGATAAAAAAACAACAACAACGCATATTGTATAAGGAAAACTATAAATCGCGATGAAGGTCGAGCTGTGTTCTTCCGCGGCTGACGTGCAGTTCGGTGCGTAAAAACTAGCAGCGCAAAACGTCTCCATGTCATACATGACATTAGAATGACCAACGCATGATGATGAAACGACTAGAAACGTCCGTGTGACATTCCTGCAATATTTCTGTTCACTACACACTGGTAGACTACTATGGCAAGCTGGATTAACATTTATTCACAATATCTCGCTCATTGCAAATGCGTTTTACTTAATTAAATATATTACAAATATTAGACTAGCCTACTACTAAAACAAATGCAATATTATATTGCAATACAAATATTACTAGCAAGATTAAAAATGCTACTAGTAATAACTGTCTCATAGATAGCCTACTATATTAGGTTCTAGTCAAACTGGAATGGATAGGGATAGTTACTAGTAACTAAAAATAAGATCAATCGGAAATACATATTAAATAGAAAAAAAAGTTGATATCTGAACCACAAATTTCCATAAGTTTCAATTACAACAAGTGTGTAATTTGTTACCAATGAATGGAATAGTATTGAATAGTACATGTCACTCGGGACAGTGAAGAATACAAAAAGAGTAATTACTAGTGACTAGTTTAATAGATTATAATCAGTATCGGAATATGTTCCAGTAGAACCTATCGAATGAATGGTATTATTGATCAAATGTAATATAAAACAGTAGTCTACTCACTATTAGATTAATTCCTAGTAATTAAAAATATGAACTGCCAATATATTAATAAATACTACTTGCTACAAATACTAATTTTACAGCATAAATGTTACAATTGCGTGCCATACTAGTACCTGCTTTTCTGTTTTAACAGTTTGACGTTGCTTCATTTTTCTCGAGTTTGCCCTGTAAGAGATATGTGAGTCATACAGAGATAGACAGAGGAGCCCTTGGTCGATAATATCAGTGACCGTATGAGAGGAGCCATGGCGCAGCAGTCTGACAGGAGAGAGATGATAAACGGTGAAAGTGTCTGTCCGGCTGCTCCAGACTGCAGAGGGGAGAAGTCTTCGATATAGCAGCGGCTGAGGTGAAAAGTTAGCGGAACGGCATTCCTCATTCCAAAGCATGGCTCGGAGCGCGTCATCCCGACACAAATGCCCGTGTTTCCAGCTCCAGTGCCTCAGTTCGGATGATCTTGAATAGGTAGTAGCGACTGTGAGCCAGCAGGTGGATGTCGCCTCGCCCAATCAGAGCGCCGCTTTCACGGAGCACAGCAGCGTCAGTCAGTCAGTCAGCAGGCCGGGCCGGTCGGAATTTGTGCAGCTGTGCGCTCCTCCATTCACTCTCGCGCAGACAGAGGCGAGGGGGCCGCCGCGAGGAAGGGTGGGGGAGCGGACAGGCCCCCTCCCCCGGAGCCGTGGCGACCAATGGCAGACGAGCAGCGAGAAAAGAAAGGACATCATACCTGAGC